>NC_087218.1:67517958-67600458 GCF_015104395.2 Macrobrachium nipponense | reverse complement strand
GCTACCAACTGACACAAACAAAGGTTATAAAAGAAGTTGAAACCTAAGTACTTCTGCACCTGAGGTTTTCCCTGGGCAGGCTGCTGCCCAATTGCCTGTCCACACGAGCGGGCATGCCTGTCAGGCACATCCAGCTGTTTATGTTTCTCTCGCTTCTGAAGCAGTGTCACCAGACGATTACTTCGTAAGTATAGTGGAACGGGTTATGGGAACAGTGTTTGCCTGTCGGGCAGAGCGTATTGTGGACAGGGCTTACAGATCAGTGAATTTTACCAAACATTCTGGATCCAGCAGTGAGTCAGTGGGTAGCAGTTCATTCGAATGGCCCCTTCAGCGTGAATATGATGGAAATGATGAACACATGAGCACGTGTTTCAAGAAATGAATAGATACATATACAAGATCTTTCCTATATATTGAACCCCAAGGGTTTTAACTCGGTAGTTATGTATCCACCTTTGCGGTGTATTTAGTACAAGCCCGTTGGGCGATTACCGTAAAAACATAAAAGACTATAAATATAAAGATCATGACCCCCCCCAAAAAGAAACATAAACAAAAGAATATATAGAACATGAAGGATCATGACCTGGCCCCCCCCCCCGCTCCAAGAAATGTTATTCCTAGGTAACAACCCCTTAACTTTGGTGGGGGTCACTTACTAGGAAAGATTATACATTTACAAATACACATACATAAATAGATATACGTCTAATATACGTACATAAATAGATATAAGTCTATCTTATACCCATTATTATGTCCAGGAAATGATTATCCTTAATCGTCACTACTGTCTTCATATATGGGTCTTACAGTCAAGTTTCACAGCAACAAAAAGAACATAATTATGATGAAGCAGACACACTTATGCTACTACACTTGATTGATTGCCTCCGCGATACGACATAGAAAGAGGTCATCTTATATTCCCCTGATACTGATGTAATAATTTATTTAATTGGCATAGTTGCAAATGACAGAGTAGCAGTTCGGTTTGTTAACAGTTGCAATAGTAGAGTAATAGGAAAATCAAAATGCCTGGGTCTGATTGGCATACACAACTACTCAGGCGCTGACTGGGGTGGCAAATTTGCTCTTATTGGGAAACGAAAGTGGATTCAGGCATATCTAGGGTTACCTGAAGAAGACCCCTTTCATGTTTTTTTTTTGTTTTCTTTTTTTGCCAGCCTTGGTGTTATTGTACTATCAAATGAGTTAATAGATGGTAAATTGCTCAAACAATACAACAGGTGGAAAAATTTCTTTGTTCCTGATACGCAAAAGGCACAAGTGATATTCCTGGTACAAGATGGGAACTTTTCAAGTCAAAGGACAAAGGAGAACAATTGCCACCTACAAGAGCAGCACTGCTGCCCCGCATCGAAAGGGTTTGTATATATGTTCACGAGATAAGTCTTACATTCAAGCTAAGCAAACGATACAGTCAAATGAAAATCCAGGATGGCAAAAAAAATAAATAAATAAAATCATTCCAGCCAACGATGTTTTTAAATCTTCCACCCCCTAAAGCCACGATAGCGTTAGTAAAGTGCGGATGCAAAAAAACGTTGTGCTAAAAGCACCTGTTCTTGCCACACAAATAATCTTGAGTGCTCACCTCTTTACAAGTGAATCGAGTGTGAAAATTACAACGACTATTGTATACAAGATGAGACAGATGACCAGGAACTAGAAGATAGAGTAAATGTAGAGTAGGGTATAAACGCCATTAAATATGCCTATATAGGATAGTCTTTTTGTTGCTGTACAAAAACAACCGAGAAAAATATATATTCTTATTATTGTTATTGGAAAAATTCAAATGATGTTCTCCAGAAACTTACCTACTATGTTGACATATCTCTTATAACAGGTCGACGCTGATAAGGATCATCCGTTTTTTAAACAACTTGAGTTGCCATGACAAAATTATAGACTTAATTCACTTAATTTGAGAAAATAAGGAACTATTGACATATATTTTGTTGAAAATTGGGAACTATTGTTAAATATTTTGTGTGTTTACTAGTCAGTGGCGGAACACCCAATAGGCTAACTATGCCAAGCCTAAGGTCCACCAAGTGTTTGGGGGCTCCGTGTTCTCGAATTTCGGAATACTCATTAATGTGTAACGTTTGGTTACGCGCATTATCATATGATTAGGTTAATCTACAAAGTACTGTATACGCTCAAAATTAGCATAATTAACCTAATCTTAATCACTGTGTATTGCTCCAATTTCTTCGATATTACTTTGCAAATACTAGCTTCAAAATGCTCCTAGAATTGCTCATGTTTCAAAACCTCCGGGTGATTCGGCTGGCGTCTCTTGTCTGACAGGACCTCTTTTGCAACCTCGGCCTAAGGGCCCCAAAGAGTCTTAATCCAGCACTGTTACTTGTGTATCTACGCGGATAAAGATGATCCATTTTATAAACAACTTGAGCTGCCATGATTAAATGTAGACTTATTTCACTTGATTAAAAAAAGCAAACAAGGAAGTAATGATTTACAGTTTGTTAAAGATTAGGGACGATTGCTTAATATTTTGTATTTATTTGGATTGAGAGGGGAAGTTCTATGAACATAATGGTAATGATTTATTTTTCAAATATAGATTTTGATTTAAATAATACGATACGTAAGTGTATCTTGTAAATCAATATGCTAAACATTATTTATTATGTGCTAAAAATATATGAGTTATCAAAATTATGGGTTAGTATCTGAAATTATGCATGTATCTGCCATAATGGGAGAAATACAGCTATTTTTCAATTTACAGTGGTGGCCATAATGTAAACGAAGGTGGCGCCTTATAAATGTTGCCAAGAAAAAAAAAATGGAAACCTGCATTTTTGGAATCCTCACACCCAAAACATTTAGCAAATACCATAAAATCAATTTAGGCAAGACGATCTCACAAACCCCATTTTTTGGACACGAGATTCTTAACTATGACTGTGCCGTACGGGTTAACCCGATTCTCCGAAGACATTATACAGGACCAAGAGAAGGATTAGAGTTGTTGAAGGGCTTTGGTCTCCTTGTGTCTTCCAAGTAAGCTCCCGGAAATGGAGAGAATAGTTGGCTAAGAAATGAGCTGTACTCGAGATTGAGTAAGTACTTGGTTTTCCGTGCCTGCCCTCTTATTGTCGGGTAATTTAGTTTCTGATTGTCGTTGAGGCATTGTCTTGAATATACTGATGCTGTGCATTCTCTCTCTCTCTCTCTATCTCATATCCGGTTGAGGTATTTATTCGCATATGGTTCATAAACATTTATCTGATGTGATTTCTTTGTGCCTATATCCCCAATTATCCCCATTTCTGGGGCAAAAACTTCGAATAACGAATGAAGAAATCTTTAGTCTGACTGGGAAAAAAAATCTTTTGACATATTAGGGACTGATCATTCCCGTGTGTTTCGAACCTGCGTGGAGTTAATGTCTGTGAAGTAGGTCACTGTTGCAATATATTACATTTTTGTAGTTATGTTTATTTATTTACTCTAGTGTACAGTTTATTTAAAATGATTTTATAAAATTAATTTTATCGCCTCGTTTTGTATTTTTTTTATATTAAAAGTATCACTTTAATCAGTATACGACAAACAAATTTACCCACTGTGTGTAGGTCACCCTTCCAGAAAAGCCCGTAGGGTGTAGCGCCGTCAGTACACCTCATTGCGGTGCACTGTGGGCATTAAGTAAGGTTCTTTGCCGCGTACCTACGGCCCTTAGTTACAACACCTTCCGTTCCTTTTACTGTTCCTCTTTTATAGTTGCTTTCTTTTATCTTATTTTTCACCCTCTCTCAATAATGGATTCATAGTGCAATTGCGAAGTTTTCTTCCTGTTACCCTTCTCAAAGCCTTTTACTGCCAATTTCCGTTTCAGCGTTGAATGACCTCATAGGTCCCTGTCTTGGCCTATGTCCTAAAATCTATCTTCACTTCAGTCCTTCCAGAAAAGACGCCTCCAAGGAAGTAAATCTGGTTGTGAGTAAAAGTCTTCGGAGCTTCGGAGCTGTGGAATTTTAGCGTTAAGTTCTCTCATTACTTCTTCATAGGAATCCGAAGAAGTTGGGGTCTTCTTTCTATGTCTTTATTTGGCCTTTTGTTGGCTGCTGCTTTCCTGCATTTTTTTTTTTTGTCGTATCTTCTGACGAAACTCTTAGTCCAACTTTTCTGTTTTAAAGAATATGTTATTTATTAGAAAAAGTGATGGTGGCAGCTCCTCAATTCTTTCACACAAGTACCATAGAAGTGAAGTTGTATGTTAGTTAGAAAGTAAGCCGGTATCACCCTTCCTATTTTTGCACCGTGTTTAATGTTTTAGAAAATAAAGCCATGACGGGAAGGCCTTTTTATTTATTTATTTTTGTTTGTTAAATTTAGATATTTAAAAGATACGAGAGTTTGAACGCAAATAGACATATATGACTGTGAGAAGACCTTTATGACTCGAGTTTTGTAATCTCTTATATTGAACTCTCCTTTAATAACTGTGGGCATCATGTAACATGTCTCTTTGATCTGCTAGGTAACACGAAAAATTAATAATGTATCCTCATTTCTGCACTATGAATGCAAAAGCCAAAGTGACGGGCAACTATGCACACTTTTTTGCAACTAATTGCAAAGATAGCAAGTTAAAGGTTAATGAGGGACTAAGGGATAAGGTATTTAGTTATGAAGGAAGCGATAAACCTATGAAATTCCAGAAGCAAGAAATGCTGAGTGAAGTAAAACAGAAGCAAGTAGAGAATTCCACAGCTTGGCAGTAGACGGAAAGATTCACACGGTATTAAATATTTTTCATACATTGAACTTGATCGAGCTGATCTTCGTGGTAATAATACCACCACCATGGAACGAGATATAGCAATCCAAGACATTTTGGTTTTGACAAGGATGTGGGGACTTTGCTGTGTCTTGCTTTTCAGAATCAATTTCACAGCTTGAAATAACGCGTGAAACAATCTCTTGAGTTCTACTTCATATTCTTTCCTGGAACTTAAACTTTTTGTTGAATATGTAATTCTGTAGGTACTAATTACCTTGACTCTTTGTATATGGTTAAAAAGTGTACATTTTTAGGAGACCTTAAAAACTCATACTAATTAACGATAGATTTTTCTTTAGCTGAGTGATGTGACGTTGATTGCAACTTTGCACGAAAAATTACACTCGCATTTTATGCTATAAACAAAAAATGACAAATGAGTTACGGGAAGGCAAGTTGGGGGTATTTTGCACAATTTTGAAAACATTGCTAAGGGATGTGACTTATGGTATCAGAGGTGAGATTTAATCCTGAATAATTATTCTCGATGACGTTGCAGCTTCGTACCGCACTCGAAAATTGTTTTAAAAATGCTTAGATAATGTTTATATTTGGTCACCCACCCACCCACGTCATCGGAGGAACGACATTTGTGGCGCCAGACTTCGACGCTTGTGATGAAATTGGTGACCTGGGCATACTGGGACCCTAACCCAGAATGATGACACGAGTTTCTGGGTTCGCCCGGAACAGCTCTTACCCTTTGCGTTGTTTCCACACCTGTTGAGTATTGCTTGAGAGATGATGGTCTGCTTTCAAAGATTAGTAAATACAACAGTCTTCAGGGCGTTCACCGCTTCTAGAAGGGCCTGTGTCACGAGACGATGGCCTAGACTGCTGTTGTATCAGGTAAAGGATTGTATGTGAAGTCATCTATACTCTGTTTTTTTCCATCTGTCCATCCGCCTGTGGTATTTTTGTATGGTAACACTGCGTCCCGGGCTTTAGATAGTTACATTCAGCTTACATTCAACGATTATAATAATATCCTATTTCGAATATTAACGGTGTAATTCGCATACAGTAAATTATTAAAACACTTTTCAGTTGCAAATGTACACCCAGATATCCTTTTATTTACCTAAAACTTACACATAGCGTAACTATCTAAAGCCCGGGACGCAGTGTTACCATACAAAAACACCACAGGCGGATGGACAGATGAAAAAAAAAAACAGAGTATAGTAATGGGGATTCGATTTGGGGATTCAACAAAGGACTTGTGCCCCTTGGCTAACTGAGGACGTTGAGCGTCTTGTGGGCAACTGTGCTCGTTCAAATTCCTGGATTTTGCAGTAGGTTTTTGTTATAAAAGTGATATACAAAAATATTGGGGATTAGGCACTCATGAATGAAGGGGGAAGTAGAAATATGAGAAAGTGGAATAAATGGGAAAGACGAGTGATTCCCTCAATTTTTTAAGTTTGTTAAAGAAACTCGTCTCCTTCAGAAAGTGTTAAGGGGTGATTGTGTCATTAGGCATAGTCCATAGACCTTGTGTATAGATATAAGAGTCATATCTGTGGCGTTCGTGTAAATTATATCAGTAAATCAAGTATTTTCGGCGTCGGCGACCTTGGCGGTTGACTTCGACTTTACGTCCACTTGTGGACAAAAATAACGACAGTCCTTTGTGAATTTTATTACTTTCGTGGACGAGAAAGGACGGCCTGTTTGGGTTTTTATTTACTACCAGAGGGTGATGGGTTGGAATTTTAACGCCATATATCCTTAGTGTTGCTCGACTAACTAAACGAAGTTGAGGAAAAAGAATGAAGTTTGAATAAAATACAATATCTCACCCTGTTGTAAGTGAAGGGGGATTTTTTTTTGAGCGAAGGGAAAGTGAGAAAGTCAAATAGGAAAGAAGAGATCACGGACTTATTTCACCCTTTTTCAAAAGCCCTCCAGCGCATATTAATTAATTGGAGCAGAAAACCTCATTACTGGCTTATCTATGGATTATCAATTCACCAATTAAGCCTTACTTGCAGCTTATGAGCTGAGGCAATCAGGAAATGATAGATGTTTTAATTAATGATTTTTACTACGCCGTTTCAACGTCATCCGGTTAAAGGATACTGGCAGTTCCTTCAAAAAATACTAGAAATTCTTACTGTTCAATTGTAAATGAGGTTTTCTGTTTTGTAACTAGCAAATTAAGATATATATATATATATATATATATATATATATATATATATATATATATATATATGTGTGTGTGTGTGTGTGTGTGTGTGTGTGTGTGTTGTGTTCAAGCCAGTACCCAGAGATTTTTTTAGGAGGGGGATCGTTTTTCCCAAAACTGGACCTTTTCGTCTACAAATGTCATTGCATATAGATATGTATATACATATGTATATACAAGATGAAATACTTGAAAATGTTATTTTAGTTATATTAAGAAGAAAAATTGGGTACCTATGCGGTCTATGCCCTTCTACCCGATTAGATGTGATTCAAAGTACCGGATTTCGTTGACAGAATTTTACTTATAATGCCGAAAGTTTGCAGTGAAATTCAAGATAATTTCTTCAGTTTTATTGATTGATTCATTTATTATGTTAACAACACCATGTATAATACTTTATTTGTTATGTTATGTACTTGTACTTAACAAAAAACAATAATTATTTATTACTTTGTAAGTGCAGTTCAATGACACAGGTCTGTTTGTGTATATATGTTTATATTGTAATAACCACAATGATCCACTAATTTTTCGATTACGTAACTTTTTTTGATATACTAAAAATCCCTTAACCGTAATGAAGGAACCCTGACTCCCCCTCTAGGATTCGAACCCTCACGCAGTATATCAGAGTAAAGCTGCGCTTAACCTCCTTTCATTCTCTCTGAATCTGGATTAGACTAACCATGGTTCTGGCATTGGATTCCCTTCCTGTCACTAACCCTCTCTATTTACCAGGCTTAGGACTCACACCAAGTTGGGCTGGCTTGCCCCCCTCCCTCCCCCCGTAGTGGCTAGATTCACTTAACCTTTCTGACACGAATATAAATAAATACATTTCCGTACATCATACATACGTATATCAGTCGAACTCGAATTCACTTTTTTAAAGCTGAAATAAGCCTTTCCTCACCTTCGTAGCATATATATATAGTATATATATATATATATATATATATATATAATATATATATATATATATCTGTGTGGGGGGGGGGGCCTCTGTTTTATAATTCGAAATATGTCTAAAAGTTTACAAAATTCAAACGAACGTAGTACTGGGAAATGAAATCCGTCCTCTTTAGTCCCAGACCATGGCATTTCATGTACTGTGAACCCTTTTCTAGAGTAATATATATGGAAAAGGTTCTTGACCAATAGCACCTTTATCCTTATCAGACGCAATTTCTGCTCCTTCCTTAGAACGTTGTATCAGTTTTATTTGTTTGCAAACTGATAAGAGTTTTAATATGTCGGATATGAGAGTTGCAGTTCCCTTTGGAAATGGTTCGTGATGTAATTTGCTGAGAGTGGAAAGGACGATTTATTTACGTTGCATTCTATCCCTTTGAAATAGGGAGATTTTCATCTAATTCCACGATGATTTATTGATTTAATCTTCAGGCTGGCGTTGCAACAGCAAAAGTCATCACTGCTGAACGATATTTCCGGGTAATGAAAGATTTTATTAACGTTGTTTCAGCGGAAATTTTGTATTTATCCGTAGATTTCATTTCATTTTTTTTAAGGCTATGTATAGACCAAAAGGGAGTTGATTAATTATTTATTTATTTGGGAGAAATCCGGTCAGAATGCTGGTTTCGTTTTTTTATTTTTATTTTTTATTTATTATTTTATTATTATTTTTTTAAGGGTGAGGTATAGACCAAAATGGAGTTGATTATTTATTTATTATGGACAAATCAAGTCAGGGTGCTGGTTACGATGGTTTTTTTCTTTTTTTGTAAAACTTCAGTGACTCCAGTTCAAGTGAATTAAAATCCCCTGCGTCGAACTGCAGATTATATTGATTATTTTCTGTTTTCTCAATATTTAATCAAATCCGTCAACGAAACGTGGATTTGGGTTGTAATCTCACATCGTAATATTTCATTTGTATTCAAGACAACTAACTCGATCCAGTGGAAAAAAAATGAATGCTCGAGGAAGTGTGCTGTGCATTGGGACTTTCTTATTTCTTATGTTGAGTTTATAAATAATAATTTTCACGCACATCCCTTTGCTAGTTTTGTGCAGGACCCGTAGTAGGAATCCATTATTGCGAAAAGAAAGTTGTTGAGGGGGAAGTTGTTCCCAGTAGATAGGTTGCTCCTTTACGGTTTGGACAGGAAAAGAAAATAGTTGGTTAGTCTGCGTAATAGGAGTTTTTCGTTGAAATTACGTTTATCAAGAAATAACATAATACGTAAAGTCAATAAAGAAAGAAGTAAATGAAAGAAGAAATAGATATAAATAAATAAATAAATAAATAATAAATAAATAAATAAATAAATAAATAAATAAATGAAGAAATAGAGTAACAAATAAACAAATGAATAAGTAAATAAATAAATAGATAAATAAGTAAATAGGTAAATGAGTAGATAAACAAATAAAAGTTAATAAATAAGTAAAGAAACAAAATAAAGGAAAGGAAGTAAAAATATAAATAAGGAAATGATTAAATATACACCCCTAACAGTCACGTGATGGACTTAATTTATCGAGAGATTCTCCCAGAGAGGGAACCAACTTCTCAGCAACTCAGTGTTTTATGAGCTGCGATGGCCGACGCAGATTTAGAACTAACTGTACTTGTCCTTTACTGCCGGTATGAAAATACGTCACTTACGTAGACCTGAGAAACGTCCCGGCGACGCTTCACGCCAGCCTTTCCATTCGAAGTAGGATCATTATTTTTTTTAAAGCTACAGAATATTTTATGATATGAATAAAAAGATAAATAAGAAATTGATACATAAAACAGAGCGAAAATAAAAGAGAGAGAGAGAGAGAGAGAGAGAAGAGAGAGGAGAGAGAGAGAGAGAGCAGAGCGAAAATAAAAGAGAGAGAGAGAGAACAGAGCGAAAATAAAGAGAGAGAGAGAGAGAGAGAGAGAGAGAGAGAGAGCCAAATAATAGGGCCTTCTCAACTATAACTATTGATATTTAAAACTGTTAGTTTGAGTTTGTAATGTGAGGTACTAGTGATATACAGAGTCTGCTGCTGACTGATTTATTTACAGTTGTTGTTTTTGATTGAGCTGGTCTTATGCCAGCACGGGCTCTTGCTCATAGAGCAGCTCGTAGAGGTGTTTATTTACAGAATATTCACACGGGTCAGTGGCTCGTGCGAGCCGCAAAGTACTAGTTCCCGATTTCTGACAGATCGAAGAAGGAATTGATACACGGGCTGCTCTACGAGCAAGAGCCCGTGCTGGCACAAGGCCAGCTTAATCTTAAACAACAACAACAGGGTATCTGTGTGTGTTCAGAGAAATAAATCTACGCGCGAATTGATACAGGAGATTCGGTAGGAAGTTATACATATATGATTGGAAAGCTGGCACAACAATACACAGAATGGTAATGATATATGTGACGTTGCAATAATGACAATTGAGATATCTGTATAAAAGACGTACGAGAGAAATTGTTTCTCTCGATCGCATATCTCGCTGGCAGGTTCTTCTTCGCATTGAAATGAGAGAGAGAGAGAGAGAGAGAGAGAGAGAGAGAGAGAGAGAGAGAGAGAGAGATAGTGTGTGTGTTTGTGGCGTGCTGAACTTTTTCTTTAACCAACTTTATGAATTCCGCTTTAGATCTTCAGGAACAGTTAGACATAGAGGCCTAGATAATATGGAATTGGTGCAGATTCTCTTGGTTATGTAATGTTGGGGAAACCTTTGCTTTTGGGGGAATTTTAGGAAAAAGAGAGAGAGAGAGAGAGAAAAGAGAGAGAGAAGGAAAAGAGAGAGAGAGAAGAGAGAGAGAGAGTGTTTGTGTTTGCTGAACTTTTTCTTTAACCAACTTCATGAATTCCGCTTTAGATCTTCAGGAACAGTTAGACATAGAGGCCTAGATAATGTGGCATTGATACAGATTCTTTGGGTTATGTAATGTTGGAACCTTCGATTTTAGGAAAAGAGAGAGAGAGAGAGAGAGAGAGAGAGAGAGAGAGAGAGAGAGAGAGTGGTGTGCTGAACTTTTACTTTAACCAACTAGATGAATTCCGCTTTAGATCTTCAGGAACAGTTCGTAGATAATATGGAATTGGTGCAGATTCTCTTGGTTATGTAATGTTGGAACCTTCGATTTTAGGAGAGAGAGAGAGAGAGAGAGAGAGAGAGAGAGAGAGAGAGAGAGAGAGAGAGAGAGAGAGATCCTTCTCTGAACGTTATCCCTAACCAACTTGATGTATTTCGCGTTAGAACTTCAGATATTGTTAGACGTGGAGGGGTAGATGATGTAACATTTGTACAGATTCTTTTGGTTATGTAATGCTTGAACCTTTGATTCTACTAAAAGAGAGAAAGAGAGAGGAGAGAGAGAGAGAGAGAGAGAGATTGTATTTGAACATCAGAAATCTTGGAGAGCCTATCTGTATACCCCATTATCCCCATAACAACCCGTCTGTCGTTTCACATTGGGTTTTTGTGATGGGAGAGCCTAATCCCGCGAATATCGGTTTATAGAGTCTGTGGTGGCATTAGATGTTCGTTGTAGCATTATTTCCTCCCCACAGCACACAAGTTCCTTGTATTTTTATACAGAGAGAGAGAGAGAGAGAGAGAGAGAGAGAGAGAGAGAGAGAGAGAGAGAGAGAAGAGAATGTTATTTTATATGAACACTACTATGAGATTCAGGGCCTCTGTAACACGGTTTTTTGGACTTTGCTCCTTATCAAAACATCTGATGTAGCTGAAAGTTGTCATATGTACATTTTACAACCACACACAAAATTTTGTCCAGCTTATTTCAATAACCTAAAGCCCGATAGTTTTTAATTTTTTTCATGGAGTAAAGAACAAAAAATTATTCTAAGCCGACGCCATGGCCAATGATTACGAGCCAAGAGTCGGAAAACATTCATTACGTAAGCAAGGTAAACACCGTTTTACGAAATGTTGCCTCTCCCATCCACCAGACAGAAACCCATTCACTTTGTTCCATCGGCTCTGAAACCCATAGCAGTCAAGAATGGCTAACAGGATCTGGAATTGTCCCCGTTGTTTCAAAACTGCATTTGCCTTACGACTTGCAACTTTATACAGTCAAGAGAAAGCCCGTGGCCATACTTAGTATAGCCTGAATAGGTAATTGTTCAGTTTCTAGTTTAAATCCAATGTTTATGGTCTGATTTGTATTTAGCGTAACGTGATTATAATACTTGTAATGTCATTCAGGATTTTGAACATTTCCATTAACTATTCACTATGATACCAAGAGAGAGAGACGGAGAGAGATTGTATGTAAACAGTCTTTATATAACTATTTTTTGTTAAAATAAGATTTGTATCCAAAGTAAATACAAGCTTATATGTGCTAAAATCTCCAGCAGACCAACGGATCATCCGATATAATTCATTTTCTTCTTCTTTAGGCCGTACGACCGTGTTGGATATAAAGACTTTATGAATGGCGGAACGATACATAGATGTGGGTGGGGTATCTGTGCTATCGTAGTAATATTACTGTAGTAATAGCAGTAATATACATGAATTAAACGTTTAGGCCAACTGCTGGGATCGTTGAGGATCATTTATCACTTACAACTACTCGAGAAATTAGTTTTTATAGCCAGAAGGTAATTTTTCTAATCCAACTATGCCCATGATAGCCTTCAGTGTTATCCTGAATTATAACGAGGCCAAAGTGGGTGGAGCCTCATGAAGTCATCATTCTGACGATAATTATTGGTGAAGGTTTAAAGCCAAAATACGGTACCGGGTATTTTTTTTCAGTAAATAGGTAGATAGCCAATAAATAGAAATTGCTTGACATTGGATATAGCAGTTATCAAATCAAGCTTGTCTACTATGTTTTTGAAAATTGCCAACTATTCCCTACATCTTGTCAATCTGATTGTGACCTATAAAGTAGACTGTTATTTCTTAGGAAACTTATTTTGGGAGTTAGACTAATAATCGAAGTGTTTTTGTATTTATCAACATATTTTGTTGGTTTGTTCATTATGACAATTATCAGGGGAGAGGTTTCAGAGTTCATAAAGGTGTACTGCTTTGCTTGTATTTAAATTTTTATGTCATTGTTGCCAGAGGTCTAGCCTTCGTTACGTATAGCCAATCATCCATCGAGAAAGAAGGAAGAAATGCTGTCATAAGTTACGTAACGAGTGCGTTCGAAACCTTTTCTCTGAGTAGGTTGGCCCGTCTTCAAAAAAAGTCACTTTTACATTATAAGTACCAAAATTTTTCAACTTACGTAATGCAGAATACAGTCAAAATTTATGTGTAGATATAATGTGTATTCTGAATAAGCGTTATATTTATGAAATGCATAGATAAAAAGTTATTGCGAAAAAACCGTGTTACAGAGGCCCTGAATCTCATAGTAGCTGAATAACCTGGCACTGCCTGGGAAAACTCTGAATGACTCTCTCTCTCTCTCTCTCTCTCTCTCCTAAAAGATGGTGGCTTCATTTACATTGCCCAGCATTTTTGACATTTTACATTCCACCACTTCTCACCACTGTTCCTATTGAGGCTGAACTTGGACTTGAATGGCATCAGGACTGTCACTATTCATCTCAGCAACCTCAAAAATTCATCACGGAATTTCAGGCAACAAACAGACTTCTTGTCTATTTACAACCTCCTATCCCTGCCCTCTCTCTCTCTCTCTCTCTCTCTCTCTCTCTCTCTCTCTCTCTCTCTCTCTCTCTCTCTCTATCTTATAGTATATATATATATATATATATATATATATATATATATATATATGTATAATGTGTGTGTGCGTGTTTATGTTTGCTTGAACATATATACTTACATTTACGTACTTGTGTAAAAACACTAAGACGTTATGCAGTAAGGAGGTTCCTTGCACTGGGGTGGGTTCTGATAAAATATTCATGGCTCCATTCCTTCTTAAGCCGACTCCCACATCTTTAGTGCCGCTCTATCAGCAAGCGCAGAGCATTCGTCTGCAGTACCTCTGCCCATTAACCACTTCTTTCATCTATACTTGATTGCTCCCAAAAGTTTTTATTTTTATTCTTTATTTTATTTTATTTTATTTTTTTCTTTTCAACGGAGTCACTATCCACCATATCGGTTCCCTCGTCGGTTCTGCGTTTGATGGACCTAGTTCCGTTGGTTCCTCCTTTTACTGTACGTCCTTCCATATTCTCTTCATCTTACTTTCCACCCTCTCCTAACATTTGATTCATAGCGCAACTGCTTTGAGGTTTTCCTCCTTTACACCGTTGAAACCTTTTACTGTCAATTTCCATTTCAGCGCTGAATGACCTCATAGGTCCCAGTGCTTTGGCCTTTGGCCTAAATTCTATATTCAACTCAAGTTAACATTCGCTTTTTTTAATTGAGATTTTTTTTATTGCCCATTCATCTTTCACTTAGGCATGCACGTACTGAAACATATATATGCACATGATTGTTATAATTTATTAATATTTGGTTTCTCCCTTTTTGTGTGATTCGCGTTATTCCTGCAGTATCCGATTTCCAAAGTGCTGACTAAGGATTCTTTCGTGTTCAAGTTTCTTGTTTTGGTCTCTGGTCAGGATTGCTGTAGATAAAACTATCGGGAAGCCAGTCCCATCTTTTCGTCAAAGATTAATAAATCAGATATAGAGCCCAAGTAGTATTTTGAATGAGAAGGTCAATAGCAGCTTGTGGATTACATGTAGCGTTGATTAACTCATGATGAGAAGACTCCTTCCTGGGAGAAAGTAATCTCAATTTTCAGACGTTCCGTGTTTACTAAACACTTATTTACTACTTATCTTTCTATGGGAGGAGTGCCTTCTTGTAATTACCTTCTTGCATTATAGTCAGAAGTCAGGTGTACAAATTATATAAATATAATTTGATACATTATATGTATATTTTTACATATATCTTCTGTAGCTTCTTCCAAATGATCACCATATTCTTTGGAATCTAGAATTTTAAGCCACTGGTCCCTGTAGGATTGCCATATGAATAGGCGTTTTCGCCGCTGAATAATATATATATATATATATATATATATATATATTATATATATATATATATATATATATATATATATATTTAATTTTTTTTTTTTTTTTTTTCTTTTAAATTAGGTCCGGCCATTTTCATCTCTCACTATCGAATCGTCGATGAACCCCCTGAGCAGAACATTATAATTATATTTTAGTTATTAGATATTTCCATACATTCGCCCAGAAGAGACATCAGCCTACACACACACACACACACACACACACTCTGTACCATTCGCCTCTTCACATTGCACACACTCGCTGTTTCCAGATAATTTTAGGTGTTCCATTCCAGTACTTCTTGCACTTCATCTTTCCACCCTTCCCCCCTCATCTCCTTTATAACACGTCCAAATTATACGGCCATTTTACTACTTTATCGTTCTCCGTAATTCCAAACGACTGAAACACTCATGAATTTCGTTTCACCCATGATAACGTTTTTGCCACTTTTAGCAAACTTTTCAGCCTTATTTCTTTCATCGAAAAGGCCGTATTTTCCAACCTTTAATCTGCAGACACTCCAGTTCGCTTGCAGATCAATAGCATACAATACCTTGCTATAGTCTTTGCTTCACCTAGTCTAACCCAGCTCTTTCTCTCGTCCTACCACCATCCATTCTGTTTCTTACCAAGTGCTTGTATGAATCAACAACGCGTTTTCTTCCACCATCCGCATTAACATTATTACTCAATCTTCTTTGTTCACATTTGCTTACCCAGTCACCCTCACTCTTTCCCAACATTTACCTGCAACTTCCTTCTCTTGCAGACACTTTCTCCTGCTTCCTCTTCTTTGTGCTCTTCTTTTTATAGGATCCCAAAAAGCATGTCCGCAAACATCAACCAATCCACGCACCTTTCATGACCAACTTTCGTTTCCCACAGGTTTTTACTTAATCTGCTGTCTTCTCTCTCTTGAATTCATTCATCACGCCATCCGTAACATATGCAGCGATCATAGATTCGTATCATACCTTGTCTCAGAAACGCTTTTGCTCCAAATCTGTCTCAATCTCGTCTCCATATTCTAACACGCGCATCCCTTTCCATTATAACTTAAACCTAGTTCTCAGTACTTCATCTTTTATTCGATGCACCCTCAACACTGTTTACTTTGCATCTCCATGAGCTTTATTGTAAGTTTTTTGTTTGCATATATATGCCGCCTACAGCTCTCCCCTCTGCTCTCAAAATTCTCGCAGATTATTCATAACAAAAACGTGATCCTTATACCCTCTAAATTGTGCAAACACAGGAGATTTTCCTCAGTCAACATTTCTGTCATCTGTCTACGGTCGCGATCAAAATCCTACCTTAAATCTCCCGTGAAATATTCATATATGTAGTGCTTTTGCTATACTCACAATCTCCTGTATCACTTTTACCGTTGCGTAATGGAGCTGTTTTTCCTTTCACCCATACATCTTTGTAGGGAGTGGTTCCAGATCAGGTTTGGCTTTTGCCTTTCCTTTCTCAGTAAGCCATTTGGGATGAGTAGAGGCCCCTTGCCCTCCTAACCTGGCTGTTACCCATCATAATCGGCCAACGGTAAAGCACTTAATCCCATTCTTAGGTCAACAGAGAAGTAGTGTGATTCAACAGATCTGCCGAATGCGTTTCAGGTCGCTCAGACTTCGACCCCGGGAACTGATATTATATATATATATATATATATATATATATATATATATATATATATATATAGATATATATATATATATATATATATATATATATATATATATAGTATATGTATGATATATATACATACATATACACTTTGTGCCCCGAAGATGTGTTAAATACACGAAAGTACTTGGCACTCTGTCTTTTCTTTTTCAAAATTTTCCCTGTGGCTTTTGCCGGTGACACATATACCTATATATATATGTATATATATATTATATATGTGTGTATATATATATATGTATATATATATATATATATATATGTATATACATACATACACGCACGTAAATTAAGATTATATGCAGTAATTGCTTATATTCCTGGTAGGTATAATTATACATGGAGGATAAACTCGGAGAATCTACAAATACCGCAGAGATACGAGCAGTTACAAACACTCTACATGAAGTCAATATTCTGGGATTAAAAGTGAAGTGGGTGTTTTTCTTTCCGTGTATGGCCTAATATTTGTTCTTGGCGTTCCTCCTTTGCTCATGTTACAGAAACTCGCACCTGCTACTACTACAGAGAACCACCTCTCTCTCTCTCTCTCTCTCTCTCTCTCTCTCTCTCTCTCTCGACCTCCTTTAAATGCAGGTGCTTCATCAAATCCCAATTCTTTCCTTAAATTCGTTTCCCGTGTTTATTTCGCTTCGCAGTTTGTGTTTCTTTACGGTATCTGCGAGTTTGTTGACGTAGCGGCTCTTATTATAGGGTTGTGGATGCTGCATCTTGAAGTGCATTCAGCTCATCTCTTTCTCTGCATCATGGTACAGTTGGCGAGAGGGAAAGGACCCATTACAGGGAACGTGATATAAGCAAAGGATAGTCTTGCGATCTTTCCTCTTCTCATTTGTATGTTTCTCAGGCCTCTTTAGGAATCAGTGACGTTTGCAACGGACTCCTGGACTCTGCTGCGAGATTTTGGGGGATTAGTGTCAGGAATGAGGTTGCAAGGCTGCGTCCATGCCTCATATATGATCGCAAATAGTTTACGTGCTAACGTTTCCTGTCACTCTTTAGCGGGCACCGGCAAAATAACCGATCAGACCTACGTCAGCGTGCGTGATTTAACTAATATGGATTTTATCAGTTGGTTGTTGTCTTTAAGAATAAGGTGACGCTGGAATGTTGCTTTTCTCAACCAGATTTATTACGTTGTTATTGCAATGTGCAGTGATAGGGGAAAGAGCATGTTTCAGGTCGTATGTTGGGTGATGAAGTGTACGTAAACCTATTGCAATGCTGAACCTCATTAGGTGACAGCAGCGAATGCTCATGACAGATGGAACTGCGGCGGGGGTGGCGGTGTCGTTACCATTGTAAGAGAAGGGTGTGATACTAACAACCCCATCCCGAAAGACCTATTAAGAATTGGGCTGCTGATGACGTAGTTAATCCCTGCTATGGAATATATAAAAATATACTACATATATATGATATACATATATATATATATATATATATATATATATATATATATATAATATATATATATATATATATATAGATTGTTGTTAAGTATGTACACATTGCCTGACTGACTATCAAGCAGACCTTGACAATCACAGCAGTTTTGGCCAAGCTGCAATGACATTGACACATATAAAAGTCATTTAAAAAAAGACAGACAAAGTGTATGATAACGAAATGAATGAATGAAAAGTAAATCATTTAAAACAGGTTATAAATGTCAGCCTGATAAAATATGAGAGGGACATGCCAAAGGTATTGCATATCTTAAACCTAAGCTGCTTCTACTGAGGCTATATACCCTTGAAACTTTAAACCTCTCTGCTACAAAGAAGTAGACCAATGGCTGCCCAAACTGGAGTGGGCTAAGAATTCCAGAAACCTCGGCCGAAAGGAAAATATACAGGCAAACACAGGAATACCTGAAATATGAGCAGGTCACGATAAGTAACAAAGACCCGATTTACTAACTCTCTCTCTCTCTCTCTCTCTCTCTCTCTCTCTCTCTCTCTCTCTCTCTCTCCTTTTTGTTAGATTTCTTTCACGTCTGGTACTCCTTACGGAATTTCATCAGTTTGATTATTTTCCAAATTTCACAATTTTATTCAGGTCTCTGTCCGTCAGTCTGTCATTTTTTTTTTTTTTTTTTCTTTTTACGAATCAGATAAGTTATATTCTAGTGTTATCTATCCGTCAGATCAAACTCACGATTCACTAAAGACGGCTTTTAATCAGTCATCTGTTTTTATGGAAACGAACAGGACACATAAACCAGCCACTAATCCTTAAGAATCCTAAGCCTAGAGAGAGAGAGAGAGAGAGAGAGAGAGAGAGAGAGAGAGAGAGAAGGAAGGGGAAAAGTAAATCAAGAAAATACTAAGCACAGAAATAGAGTCTTCCTCACATACCATTTCTTCCTTTTTTTCCCGCTCTGCTGACATCTTCACATTTTTTTTCCTCGGATGTAATTTCCCGATGCCTCTGCGCTTGTCAGATGACGTCTCCTTATTTTCGCTGAACCAAACCTCGGTCTCTCCACATTTCCTCAATGTTTATTGTCAGTTAAATTCTGAATACTGACTGATTTAGGTACGAATGGAATTTTGTTAAGTTCCTTGGTGCTTAGCGATTTTTTTATTTATTTATTTATTTTAAATGCTCCATCTTCCATGCGTGTTCTTGTCTCCGAGGTATTAGTAAGTAATCCATAAAGCTGAAATTTGGGCCATCTTAATAGTATATATATATATATATATATATATATATATATATATATATATATATATATATATATATATATACATACATACTACGTATATATGCATATATATATTATGTATATATATATTATAACATATACATATACATACACACACATATAATACACACACACACACATTATATATATATATATATATATATATATATATATATATATATATATATATATATATAATATTTTATATGTGTTTTTACTTTGTTCGTTTGTCGAAGTCAAGTTCGATCGTGAATGTGATAGAGCGAAAGAAAGATAAAGTTGCGTAGCTAATTGAGATGAGTTATTGTTTGCCACTTGAATTGTGTCGTAAGAAGAACTGGATGAGAGAAACTAGGAGATCAGTTGAACATCCGGTTTGGAGATGGTCCGGTCTTATGGAAAGAAGGGGATCAAATGATTGGTGAATTAGGAAGTGTATAATTTAGAGGAGGAGGAGGAGGAGAGAGGTAGATAAAAAAAATGTTCCCTTAAGTTCAAGTGTCAAACAATTGGAAAAGAGCTCTCTCTCTCTCTCTCTCTCTCTCTCTCTCTCTCTCATCTTCTCCTCTCTCTCCCCTCTCTCTCTCTCTCTCTCTCTCTATATATATATATATATATATATATATATATATAAATATATATATATATAATATCTATATAGATATATCTGTTAATCGGTATGTCTGTTTTTGTTCTAAGATTGAAAATGTGCATTTTTTTTTTTTTTAGAGAGAGAGAGAGAGAGAGAGAGAGAGAGAGAGAGAGAGAGAGAAGAAGAAGAAGAAGAAGAATGAGGACTCTTTTTGAGTTAGAAGAAGAACCTCATAGAGAGAGAGAGAGAGAGAGAGAGAGAGAGAGGGAGAACGAACAGTCAAGTCTTATAACGCATTCGCGAACGAGCGCTGAAAGTTTAGTTTTTTAAAAGGTCGTAAACTCCATTTGGTCCCTAAACAGCGACATCACAGTAGCTTTACGACTAGAAGCAAAACAATAGCGTTGGATGCCATTAAAAGGGTTTTTATTGCCGTTGCCGAAGCCTTTAATGAGATCTTATCTCGATGCTGAATTGACTTGAGTCGGATGGATTTCAGTTATTCTCCAGCTCGTTCTTTTTCGGGTTAATGGAGATAACTTTCGCGGACGTTCGCACGATTCACCTGTGGATTGCTTTGTTTATTTCAGATTGCCCGTTTGTGCATTACTGACACAGTAACTAATGGATGGTAACGACCTAATGGGGTGGTATAGTTGGCTTCGAGATTTTCGTATACCTACTTACTGTTATAGGAGAGGTGGAACATACATCCTACCTATGTGAATTATCGAGAGACTGAGAGTTTCCAGCCCTGGCACTGGGTTATCAACAGCCAATCAGGAGCGTCGTAAAGGACTGGCCTAGACATCAAATGCACGGTTGACGTGAATCTACTATAGATGAAGGGATAAGTTGCAAATCCACAAAGTAGCTGCTAATATTTCCCGTGTTTAGTTAAGAGTATATGTCCGCATTACGGTACATGTCATAGACACGGTTTGGGAACTATCTTGAACATATCTCGAACGAGTTGGGAGAGCGAATGTTTGGCTAGTACTGCATTATTTTGAGAAACACTGGTCCGTCCGGCATATTCCCGAAATGTAACAGAGTAGCGGTATATACATTCCCTGAAAAAAGCGTGACACCAAAGCTTAATTGAAAACTGACCATAGAATCTTCTTGAAAATAATCTCAAAATAATCTCATTATGTTTCCCACACCCTTAGAAATAATCTAACCTAACCTGGGGGTATGGAAAAGAAAGAAAGAAAGAAAAAAAAAAGAACCGTCTCGAGTTTCAACCAGGAGATCATCTACGAGGTCGGTCGTTCCACGAACTTTCGAATGACAGGTGACTCCAGCGAAGCGTAAAGCAGCCTTTAGGAGGCTCCAGCTATGCCGTAGTCTCGGAGAACTTCCGAGTTCTTCGGATTCCTAACGGGAGAATGTGATCCTACACCAAGACGTACTTACAATTCACATAAGGATAATCTCTACGTGACACAAGAATTTTAAATGATTTTAACAACGACGATATCAAGAAAATAAGAAAAGGAATTACTGTATGAATGAGATAAACTTTGTAGTTTTTTTTTTAAACAATTTAAAATCATAAATGTTTGACGATACCCTAAAATTTACACAATAGTTTGTGAACCATGTTTTCAAGATTATCGACTTGTATTCAACTTCCGCCGTGCTTGGTTGGGCCGAGGTTCTCCTCTGGGGTTCTTCGGGGTGGTCTGTTGAGGGAGGGGTTGGGGTTGGCGGGGGTTTGGTGGGGGGGGTTGGTTGGCGGAAGCGTTGGATTCTGGAGTACTACTTCAGAGAACAGCCCCACTCTCGCTGAGTAGTTGGTTTCTACCTCCGAGAGTCAGCACGGGATTTTAAGTCCTTGGAGGTAAGTAGGCTTTGGCACTTACCTCCCCCGGGGGGGTTTCTTTCCCCTGGTGGTGGCACAGGATGACATTTCGGCCCAGAGGACGCACATTTCCACCCAAAATAATGAAGGAAAAATCTGCAGCATTTATCCTGGTCGCAGACTGGAGACCAGTGAAGATGTAATTAAACTATACGAAACGAAATGACCGGTACTCTGAAATTATCGTTTATAAATCTGATGGTTTCATGGCACATGACTCTCAGGCCTTCAGTCTTTTTCCTTTCCTTTAATCTGACGACACAAATGTTGCAGAATTTGAACTGTCATTAAACTTGGTTTCGCCCACGAAAGAAGACCCAGTACTTAAATATATAAAAACATTACTTGGAGAAGACTTTGTAAATGCCTTTTTCATCCAAGACATATGATTACGTTTATTTACAATTAATATATATATATATATATATATATATATATATATATATGTATATATATATATATAGTATAGTTATGTTATATATGTATTCTGCTGGATTAACTACCACCCTTATCAAGAAGTGATGATATGTATATATATATATATATATATATATACTATATATATATATATATATATATATATATATATATATATATATATATATATATATATATATATATATACATACATATATACACGCACATATACACATCACTGCTTGATAAGGGTGGTGGTTAGTCAACCGAAATATATGTATGTATGTATATATAAAATAATCATATGTCTCGGATGAAAAGGGCATTTACAACGTCTTCTCCATGTATATTTTTTGTAACTAAGTACTCGGTCTTCTTTCGGTTTTTTGCTCACTCGTGGGCGAAAACCCAAGTTTAATGACAGTTCAAATTCTGCAACATTTGTGTGATCAGATTAAAGGAAAATGACTGATCGATTGAGAGCCATTAACGACAATATCAAAGTAATGGTCATTTCAATTCGTATAGTTTAATTATATCTTCATTGGCCTCACTCTGCCGACCAGGATAAATGCTGTAGATTTTTTCTTCATTAATTTAGGTGGAAATAATCCAGTCATAATCATAGCTATTCCAGGTTCATGAGAGGCTTCTTGATATATTGTATAGAATCTGTGTAAATGATTAGTTTCATAAGCTTTACCAGTTGAATTTCTAGTAAACTGTTTATTGAGCATTGTTTGAGAAATTAAACCGCACATATTGCAATTGTATATTATGGCCTATGTCTTCAATACATTGTAAGGCTTATTTTGCTGCATAAATAATCTGAGTTGTAATTGCTGAATAATGTAATTCCAAGATGACACGAGGCTCTCTATCCAAGTATTGGAATCATATTTTATTTTATTGTTTTCTGGTTTAAATAATTGAAAACATAACTGGGAATGCTGGGATTTTATAAAAGGCCGAAATCCATTCCCTAACCATTATGTTTGGGAATCAAACGCTAGTGTATTCAGGTGAGAATTTAGCATGTTATCAATTGTAATGAGAGAGAGAGAGAGAGAGAGAGAGAGAGAGAGAGAGAGAGAGAGCCTCATATTCATGTACTTCAGCTCCCAATCAGCTTGGCGGAAATCAGTGGTGGGCAGCAACCACGTTCGACCTGATGACCAATGATTGGGAAATTCTCGCTAATATCGACAAAGGGTCACAGGTGTAATGAATTCATCGGTACTGTCGTTTCTATTACCACTTTCCGTTAGAGGGATTCATTTCCTGCCGATGCAATTTATCATAATTTGATGGAATACTTTATGAATTGGCTTCGTAACGATTGATGTCTTGTAAAATTAAACAGCAAAACTGACATTCAGAATGTCAGTGCCGTTTTGTCGAATGTCGTTGGGGATATGTTTCGTAGAGAGTCAAGCATCAACTTCGCCGTGGGATTATGGAGTAGGTTGGCCCTTTCCTTTATCCCCTGCCTCTCACTCTTGGCTAAACACGGCTTCGAATTGAATCGCCCACAAAAACCATCATAGATAAAGTTCTTCAGGGATATTTCATAATGATAATCACATAAATTCTGAAATATTATTGAGGTAAATCTTGCCCTCACATTGTACATTCCCTTTATTGTTTTGGAATGACGCCGTCAAAGCTCGTCTGTTATATTAGACTATATGTTGACAAAGGACTGATCCCTGATGTTATTATTATTATTAGAATATCTCTCTTTCAACGATTAGAGACTCCCAGATGGATAATATACTACTCAGGACTATAGAAGCTTAGTAGGGTCTTGGGGAGTGTGCCGAAATCGTTTTTTTTTCCCTTTCCTCATCTGGGATCGAAACCTTTGCTTACCGGTTGTGAGGCAAAAGTCTTATCGCTACACTACATAGTTCCCACACACGGAGAGAGAGAGAGAGAGAGAGAGAGAGAGAGAGAGAGAGTTGGCAAATCAGGTCAACTAATTCAACAGTTAACTAGATTCCATCATGATAGTACCTCGAAACAAAGAGATGACAAGTACCTTTCTTAATCCTCAACGAATACTTTACCTACTCCCTATTCCCAACACACAGCCCTCTGCTCTCATCCCAGCTTCAACCCCTCCCAGCCAGGAATAATAATTTAAAAAAATTGTCAAAAAGATTTTCGCCTCGACGATTTTCGTTGGTTCGGTCGACGTTTCGAAATTCCAAACGAGTAACAATCCCTAACATTACGGAATCACTGTCGGTAATTGTGCACGAAAACTGTCACTTTCTTGATCATTAACTTATGCACAACGAGATCTTTGGTTTAGTTTTAATTCCTCGTCTCATTGACTTGCAATTTTAGACAGTGTAGTTACAATCCCGAAGGAAGAGTTTAATGCACCGGTGGATTCCTCGGAGACTTACGAAATTGCGTAGGCTTTGTACATTCGTTCTTGTGGGCATGTTGTAACGCTTGACTGGTGAAAACCTGTTTTTTTTTTTACCTCGCTCTTCTTCTTCTATATCCTCGCTCTCTTCCTCCTATATATACATAGATATAATTAGATATTCTATATAGATATAGAGATATTTATTATATATGATATATGATATATAGATAATATTTATTTTATAAATTATATATAATATATATCTATATATATATATAAATATATATATATAATATGTATATAAAATATAATATGTAATAATAATGTATAAAATATAAAAAAATATAAATAACACATAATAATATATATAATATATATACATTATTATAATAATATATATATATATATAATTATATTATATACTTAGTATATAGATACTAGAGATAGATATATATAATATACATACAAGCAAGTCTTCCTTTCGTTGCTACATTGGTGATAATATATATATATATATATATATATATAATATATATATAGATATATATATAATAATATTATATATATATATATATATATATATATATATATATATATATATATATATATATATATATATATATAATAGATATATATATATATATTATTACCAATGTAGCACGAAGGAAACACGTGCTTGAGAATATCCTTAAATCCACGGTAGAAACAATTACTTTCGTAGGTTATTCTACATTTTCAAGTTCACGCTGAATAATAGAAGTTGACAGACTTTTGTTTTTGTATACAAAGGTCTGTCAACTTCTAATATATTTAGTTGTGACCTTGAAAATGTTAAGATTAAACTAGCGAAAGTACTTGTTTTCAAAGTCCACAGTGTCACCTCAAGTTTTGTACCGTGGTATTTAAAGTATGTATATATATATATATTATAAATATAATATATATATTATATATATATAATAATGTATATATATTATTATATAGATATATATATATTATGTGATAATATAATTATATATACTAATATTATTATATATATATTATAGATATAACTATATATAATATTATGTATGTATATATATATATATATATATATATATAATATTAACTATATATAATATATATATATTTATGTTATGTATATATTATATATATTAGATATATAATATATATTAACGATATATAATGTATGTTATGTATATATATAAACTATATATATATAATATTTCTAATTATATATATACAAATAAGCGAATACCACAGGAAAAGATAAGTCAGAAATCCAAGCGCTTTCGTCATTACTAAGACATTCGTTCCTTGACAATGTCTTAGTAAAGACGAAAGCGCTTGGATCTCTGACTATCATTTTCTTGTGGTATTCGCTTATTTAATGAAGTCACGTGCATCTACTGTGATTTTTTAAGCATATATATATATATATATATATATATATATATATATTATATATAGGAATGTAGCGGTTTTGCTTTGATATCTACAATTTTTTTCGTATTGCATAGCTTTGTCGTAGTCATCTGTATGTCTGTCTGTCTTCCTGTCTATTTGTCACATGTTCTTATAAATAAGGGGATCCACTACTATCTCCCAGGAATAAAAACACATATGAATAATAAGATTAAGCAGTACACTTTTATTTACTAGGCCATGACGTTTCTCAGTAAGAAAAGGAACAGGGCTCCTTGTTGTTTCCAAGATGCATTGGAATGACTAGATTTACTTTAATTGCTGTTATTGTTTGTATTCAAAACCTTCAAATAGAGCAATCATCAAAGGCATTTTGCATGTGATGGCTGTTCTTAAAGAAAGAAAGGGGTGATTATGAAAAGAAACGAGTTTTTAACAAAAAAATGCAAAAAAAAAAAAAAAAATTCTCTGTACGGCGTACAATGCTGTATAGAGCCGCGGTGCATGGAACTTGCAGCCACAGCCCGGTGTTGGTAAAAAAAAATACTCTCAGCCCCGGCCCATGAAACTTTCAGTCGTAGCCCGGTGGTGGCCTGTATTGTTGGCACATATATAGCAAGACGCAGGGTCATGGCTAACTTTAAAATTAAATAAGATCAAAGCTACACAGGCTAGAGTGCTGCAATTTGCTGTGTTTGATGATTGGAGGGTGGATGATCAACTTTCCAATTTGCAGCCCTCTAGCCTCCGTAGTTTTTAAGATCTGAAGGCGGACGGACAGACAGAAAGCCAACTCCATAGTTTTCTTTTACAGAAGACTTGAGGCGACAAAGAGAGTATCCACATTCTCCAGAATCATGTAAGATCTAAAGAGACCGACACCGATATATTTAAAAAGCAACATGTCAGAGTGACATTGATGTGACGGAGATTTCTCAGTTATACTTTCCCAAATCAAGAAGGACTCCCTTTCATAAGCGTCCCGAGAGGCCGGTGGGGGGGGGGGGTGGGGGGGCGGGGTTGTGGATGGAGCTCGGCTTGTTTTTGGGTTTCGGGGAGAGACTGACTAAAACAAAGGCGTCGGTTTGTGACGTCAAGTAGGCAGTGAAGACTCGGAGTCAGGATTTAATGGAAGAGGTTGAAAGAAAGGAGGAAAAGGTTCAGATGGAAAAAAAGCTTCCTTTTATTTATTTACTTTTTTATTATGTCCCCTTCTCGATGCTACCGATTCTCTTCTTCTTTCGTATTTAGCTTTATCATCTTAGCCTTTTTTTCCCCTATCAGGATGAGATGGCTAGATAAGGATATCAAAGCTTTAGGTCTTGCATACTTAATTCGCGATTTACAAGAAGACGAACACGGCACTTGAGAACCCTCCCCCCTCCCTCCCCCATGTTTAGCGGGAACTCCTCTTAAGTGGGAAAATAATTAACGGAAATACTTGATTTAACTCAAGTATTATATATACTACTCGGTAATACTCCAATGTCGGCCAATTCGTATGAATTTCTTTTCCTGTTTACAAAACTGAGGGCTTTATCAGCTCTCTTA
Source organism: Macrobrachium nipponense (assembly GCF_015104395.2). NCBI lineage: Eukaryota > Metazoa > Arthropoda > Malacostraca > Decapoda > Palaemonidae > Macrobrachium > Macrobrachium nipponense. Next base: position 67,572,750 of record NC_087218.1, on the reverse strand, counting down.
TTTGCTGATAAAAGTTTTAATTCATTTCCTGAAAGTCCCTCATTTACCTTTATCGTCATAAGCTGCTCTCTATGGCCAGGTAGAGAGAGAGAGAGAGAGAGAGAGAGAGAGAGAGAGAGAGAGAGAGAGAGAGAGAGAGAGAGAAACGTCATACGTTACCTGAATGGTTGATTTACCGTTCGCCAACAAACGTTCCTTTTACGCCCTCTACGTTAATAGCAGGGTACTCAAAGTGTAATTGATTTATGTCATTTATTTGCCCTCCCACAAGGAAGAAGAAGAGGAGGAGGAGGGGGAGGAGGAGGAGGAGGAGTAGGAAGGAAAAGGAGGAGAAGGCACAACTGTGGTCTTTCGCCAAAGGAGATCAGTGTTGTGATATAAATACCCGGAATGGCTTCAGTCTCTCTCTCTCTCTCTCTCTCTCTCTCTCTCTCTCTCTCTCTCTCTCCTCGCTGAACGGTGCCTCTTGATCGTCTCATGTTTAATTTCAGATGATTTATTGTTTGCGAATGATGAGACTCTATCCGTCTCGGCTTTTATTTCTCTCTCTCGCAGGAACGAGGTGGTGGGCCGGAACTGTTCCGAGAACCGAGTAGGTTCAGTCCATTAAACGGTTGATTGTGTGTATAAACACACATTCACTCAATCGCTCTCTTCAGCCTAATGTGAATTTGATACCAATACTGTCGCGTCCTGAAAGACTCGAACAGGAACCGTTTCTTGAGAACAGTGTGGTCTTTGGAAATATCATTGGTTTCCTCGTAAACAATGAATTCCTGTTCTTTTACGACTATTAACGGATTTATCTCTCTCCGAGAAACACCTGATTAAACTCTTAGCGCTTGATAATGTTTACAAACGCAAGGATATTTAGCCTCGAAGTATCCGAGGGCAGTAACAGCGAACTTGCTGTTGTGTAATGTAGGATTCCTTCCAGTCGTGAGGCAGATGGGTCCTTATTTGCTTTCGCTGTCCTGTGTTCGATAAAAGAATTTTGGCTGACTGCCTCATGTGACCTGGTATGCATCTATGTGATCTATTTTCTATCGCTGGAACTTCAGCATTAGTTTTGTATCGGATGTATCGAGGGGTTTTATAGGTGTATCCAATTTTAGTTATCTCAGATCTTTTAAGCTGGCAGTACTATTGAATTATGAAAACTAAACATGCTCAAACGACAGAAAGGTTAATGGGAAGGAAGACGTTTCGTGTGTGCATGGAGACTGAATTGATAAACGGGTCGACAGCAATTTGCTTCCTAGCGGTCGACATCTTGCTGCTTCTCGCCCATCAGCCTCCGTAGGGGGGGTTAGCGCCGTCAATGCATCTCATGCAGTGCAATGTAGGCATTACTTAAGGTTCTTTGCAGCGTCCCTTCGGCCCCTAGCTGCAACTACTTTCACTCCTTTTACTCTACCTCCTTTCATATTATCTTTCTTCCATCTTACTTTCCGCTCTTTCCAAACAATTGATCCATAGTGCAACTGCGAGGTTTTCCTCCTGTTACACCTTTCAAACCTTTTCACTATCAATTTCCATTTCAGCGCTGAATGGCCTTAGTTGCCCCAGTGTTTGGCATTATGCCTAAACCCTACATAAATCAAATCAAATAATTCCCGCCCATCAGTAGAGACCAGAAGTTTCCGAGCATAAAAGCCAAAGAAGGCAAAAGGTTAATTGGAATTGTATTTCACACTGTTGGTGGGCGAGTCTTCGTTTCATATTAGAACGAGACAATTTTTGTGCATTATTTTTATGCAGTGAAGTTCTCAGCAAGAGCAATTCAGAAATCAAAATTTGTTAGTGATTTAGGGGAAGACAAAAATTGACAGAAAAGCTGAACCAAACACGACCTTTATAAAACAGAAAATTTACTTTGAATATTGTAATGGGTTCCTAACGAAAACTTCGAGATGAATCCTTACCTTTCCTAATCGACAAAAATACTTTTTTTTATGATAATCAGCTTAGGTTTTCCCTAGAAATATGAGCTTTCTGCACTAAACTACTCAGAATCAAGGCTGTCTGTACACTTTCCAAAACCAGCTGCAGCCAGCACAGGTGAAAATATTTTTAATGAACCTGGTTTCATGTGATAAAAGCATAAAAGCAGACGCTTATGTGGTCCAGGGTTGCCGTTTTGAGGAATTTCGTCTAATAGTGTGGCTTTCTGGTGACATCTGGCAACCCTCCGTGGCTTTTCCGACCACAGGCCACGGTACTGAAGAATAAAATTCTTCACTTTGCCTTTTTATGTTTTATTATGAAAATAAAGCCATAAAACATATCCTGCTTATTTATACAAATGAATTTTAGAAATCCTTTATTTTTCTTCGTCAAAATTACTTTCTTAAGTTAGTAACGTGTAGTTTTCTAACATCACGGAAAATAACTCTACATAGGAAAATACGCATTCTAACCGTTAAATCATAAATAACGTAAAAAAATCAGGTGAACTGCTTATGGTAACACTGCTAAAAGCCAATGTTGTGAAGAAAAACGGCATCACTTATGTGGTTCAGGATCTCGTTATTTTTTAGACTGAAGAGATAACGGAAACACACAAAAATCATCCACTGAGGGAACTCTGTGAAAGATAAACTAGACTATACTCTGTTTTTTTCCATCTGTCCATCCGCCTGTGGTGTTTGCGTATGGTACTACTGCGTCCGGGGCTTTAAATAGTTACGCTATGTGTAAGTTTGAGGTAAACAAAAGGATGTCTGAGCGTACATTTGCATCTGAAAAAAGTGATTTAATAATTTACTGTATGCGAATTACACCGTTAATATTCGAAATAGGGTTATTATTAATGTTGAATGTAAGCTGAATGTAACTATCTAAAGCCCAGGACGCAGTGTTACCATACGCAAACACCACAGGCGGATGGACAGATGGAAAAAAACGGAGTATAGTTTACCTATATTCACAAATGGGCCCTAAGTCATTTTGGTGACTATTTTAAATGTTCTCCTGGTAGCTAACCGATTATGGGAAGTTAAAGGTAGGGTGAAGGATTGGGAACCTGTTCCCAAAATACTACTTGAGATTGGAAGGAATGTGCGCTGCTTGCTGACTAACAGCCCATGCTGTGGCATAAGCCAGTTTAATCTGTAACAACAACCGTTATTGCTGCTGTTTGTCCTGCTCTGTCTTCTGTACAACAAGAGGCAGACAAATTGCAGATCTCCGGTGTTATAAGCTGATAGGTTGGCCATCGTCAATGAATGACCTTGGCGTTGGGGTCGCTCTTCGAAAACCAATCAGTCCGTCATGCGATACTCTGGTGCATGTGCTTTCCGGGTTAGTGTGTGTAATGTGTGCGTTATGACCTGTCATCCCGGAAAGGTAATACAACCGACTAATGACGTTGCAACATCAGACAGAGTGATTGTTACCCCAGTGCCCTTTGTGTCATGAAAGAAATCGAACGCTCTCCTCCTCATCCGGCTTCCGTGGAGCTTCGCGCGACGGCTGTTGACGATGAGCCTGATTGAATTAAATTCAGCGCCGCTTCCAGCGTTAAGTCGCGTCCTATCGAATCTGATGCGAACTCGGATCAGAGTTATTGCAGTCACCCTTCATTTGCTCCTCTCAATTCGTTTTTGCGGGAGAGGGGATGGACCGGTACCGGGGGAGGGTGGCCTGCCACGGTTATTTCTCTGTAAGGAGTCAGATCAAATTGGATTTATAGGCCTTTGGGTTTTGAGTGACGAGAGGATGATCGATTCTTTTGATCAGTGAAGTGATGATCAGATGCTTCCATATTGATGAAATCAGTTCGTTGCCATTTAATTTTATCTAAGAGTAAATTTGAAACAGTGGCGTTTTCTTTATTTACTCAAAAACAACTTTCAGCTCAGTTATGATATGAAAGACACGAGATGGCAGAATACAAAAGTAGCCATAATAAGGAATTCAGAGAACGCTTTCATTTCACGGCTAACAGCAACGATTGGAGGCAGAAACTACAAAATGTTGGTTAATTTCAATTTCTCCATGCCTATTTACATAGAAGAAGCCACTCCTCACGTTATCACTAAATTCATCAACATACTCTTTCATTTCTTTTATGTAGCCATTTTCGCTTTCGTAAGTATGAATATTCTTCCTTGACAATCACATATTAAAACAAGTTTTTTTTAAAAATACCCTGTTATATGATTCTTATTTTCCCATTCACTTCAGGAACTTAAACCCACCGACTAGGAATTAAATCTGTGTATTTAAATCGCATTTTACGACTACTTTCCCATATTCGTTAAACCCAGCCATCTGCGGCTATAGACTTTGCCAAAACACTCGCTTTTACTCTTATTCCTTTCCATTCCAGGACTATACATTCTCACTTTCTCAACCGTTTCTCCTACCACACTCAAATCTCTTCCATAGAATCTTCGGACCAATATATTTGAATCGATTCACGTGTGTTTAGTTTCTTGTCACCACAAATATTACCCCTTCCCTGCATCAACATCTCTTAGATACATTGATGCAACTTATCACACACACACACACACACATATATGTGTGTGTGTGTGTGTGTGTGTGTGTGTAGAATCTACTGGTCACTTTTTACCAGATACATATGCAATTGTAATAGCCCCAACGCCCTCTTCTCGAATTCTTTGCGCTTTTTAGGATGCGCTTGTCACTACAAAGCCTTTGGATCCAAGTGAAAGAAATATGAAGAAATTTGATGTCCGATCTCACCACGAGAAGGTTAAAAGTTTTATTGTCGCTTCTCGTACATACATATATCTGTCGTTTTCAGACGTATTAATTAGAGCTGGAATAGACCCATCCTCACCATCGAAGTCAAGTGGGCAATCGGTTTTATTGCTTTTTAGGCTGAAAAGCAATAAAAACTAATGTCACTTGGCTACGAGGGTGAGGATGAGTCTGTATTTATGTACGAGAGGCAATAGACTTTTATCGTTCTTGTGGTCAGGTCGGCAGCGTTCTAATTATGGGACGTGGGTTCGTTTCCCGCTACCAGTCATAATAATTTCTTCACATTTCTTGCACTTGGATCTTCAGGCCTTGTAGTGACAAGCGTATCCAGAAAAGCGCAAAGATTTCGAGAAGTTAAGAGGGCATTGTTGCCCTTATGCACAATTGCAGTGTATATATATATATATATATATATATATATATATATATATATATATATATATATATATATACATATATATTAAATCCTATGTAACGTTTTATTGCGACTCGAGAGTTAGATTATACTAACTAACATACGGGTATGTATATACAACTATACATGTAAATAAAGGTAATGCCACGGAGGAAAATAAGAAACGAGAACTGCCGGAGATCTTTCTGTCTTAACCACCATTCACTACAGGCAAGACTCAGCTTGAGTAAAGGGTCGTTAAGATCGAAAGATCTGAGGCAGTTCTCGTTTTTCATTTTCCTCCATCGCATTACTTTTATTTATACAATAGCATCACGTCTTATATATTTCATGATAAAGTTATATACCTATTTACGTACATGAGCTACTTATGCTGGTACAGAGAGCTGTATATAAAGGTTTTTATAAGGAACTTGAAGGCGAATAAGCCAATTCATTTCGACCAACTGGCATCAGCTTCCATAAATTTTACACCAAGACGAAAGGCAATGTATATTGGGTGAAACAAACTGGCCTGTTCACCTTTCTTCATTCCTTTTCTAAGAAAACATTTAAAATGCTCAGTTAGAGAAAGAAGATATACACACATATGTATGTAATATATATGTATATATTATACGAGCTTGATGGCGCACTTTACGGTGCGCTGGAACCCAGCGCTGCCCATTATGTCTCCCCTACCCTCCTCTCGATCCCCACCTATTCCACCCCCAGCCGGGGCCGACAAACAAGAAAGATCCGCTCGGATTACATTTATCTTATAGAGGTATATATTATATTTATTATAATATTTATAATTTTATAATATGATTAAGTATATATATTACAACATAAAACAATAAATACAATGTATATATAGAAGGACACGAATAAAATATGTTATAGTAAAAGTCCTCAGTTCAGTATGACCAAATAAAAAGAAGCAGAGACCTTAGGTGGGCAGAGCGAAGTGTACGGAAGCTTGGAGGATATAATATATCTTTTCCCTTAGCGCGGGACGGCGAGCCGGCCGAAGATTAATGCGAATTAAGGAAATAATCGAAACGAGTGGAGTGGAGCAATTCAATCGAGCATTTTGTCCCCCGAAGAAAAATCGCTTAGCCTATCAGAGAGGAATGAGGAAAGGGACGAGGACTCTCTCTCTCTCTCTCTCTCTCTCTCTCTCTCTCTCTCTCTCTCTCTCTCTCTCTCTCTCTCTCTCTCTCTCTCTCTCTCTTTTCCTTCCCCCAGTCTCTTTCTCAAATTAGTTAGAAATGCAAAGATAGATGAAGATAAAAAGAGTTGCATCAGTTTGTAAAAAAAAACCATAAGAATCATTTGCGAATGTTAATAGTAGGAAACCAATAAAAAATAGCGTAGGTCCCCTTAGGGACAAGAGAGGTAACCTGGTGAACTCAGACTTGGAAAAAGCAGAGTTATTGAATAAATTTTTTTACTAATGTTTTCACAATTGAAGACACTACCTCAGTACCGGAACCTGCGATTAAATATGAAGGGGCAAAACCGTTGGACAAAATAATATTTACAGAAGAGGACATTAAAAACAAAATAGATGAACTCGGCAAGTTAAAATCTCCTGGCCCGGATGGGATTCACCCAAGAGAAATGAAAGGGTTAAAAGAGGAGATAGTTCCTCACCTATATAAACTCGACAGGAAAAGTGCTGAACAAAGAAAGGCACCAAAAGAATGGAAAGTAGGTAATAGTCCAAGAGAAGAGCCAGGAAATTATAGAACAATCTGTCTAATGTCAGTCCCTTGTAAGATTTTTGAGTCCATAATAGCAGATCAAATTGTGGATCTCATTGATAGAAACAATTTATCGTTAAACAGCTAACACAGTTTCATACAAAACAGATCCTGCCTATCAACCTCTTGGAGTTTTTTTTTTCATAACATGCTTGGTATTTACGACAGTAGTAGAGCAATATATACTCTACTTAGATTTCCGAAAACCCTTTGACAAAGTTCCACTCAAGAAACTAATGAGAGAAGTTAAAGCTTTAAGAATTTTAGGAGAAATAGCTGACTGGATCGAAGACTGGCTAACTAATAGAAAACGGAGTCGTGATAAATGGTGAAGAATTAGAATGGGCAGATGTGACAAGCGGAGTTCATCAGGGTTCTGTCCTTGGCCCTCTCTTGTTTTTTATTTACATTAATGATATTGATGTAGGTTTATCTAGCAGGATAGCCAAATTTGCAGATGCCACCAAACTAGGTGTAAATGCAGATGACCCAGATGCAGTGGAAAGGTTGAGAAATTATCTAAGGAAAATAGGAGTGGAGTCAGAAAGATGGCACTTGCCTTTTACCCTGGATAAATGTTAAGTGTTGCAAATAGGAACAAACAAACCTCATGCCAACTACATGCTGCTTGAGAATGAAATAAATTGTGTAGAACAGGAAGAGGACCTTGGAGTCATTATAACCAAGGACTTAAAATCCACAATACAATGTATAAAAACTGAAAAGAAGGCACAGAAACTAGTGGGATACATAAAGAGGCAGTTCAGATACAGAAACAAGGAAACGGTGCTGCTGTTTACACATCAATAGTTAGACTACATCTTGAATATGCAAGACAGTTTAGGTCACCAACACTAAAAAAGGACAGAAATAGACTAGAAGGGGTACAAGCAAGAGCCACAAAGTTAATTCCATCCATCAGGCAAATAGGTTACCAAAGACGACTAGAGAGAGAGGATGAATATGAATAAAAGTAGACAGTAACCTCTTCACATTAAACGAAAACCAGACAAGAAATAATGGACGGAAACCAGAACTGAAGAGATGCAACACATCCCATTGTGGGAACTTCTTCACATACAAGATATTATGTGACACGTGGAATAAACTGCCACCAAAAGTTGTAAACAGCAACAGTATGGAAGAGTTTAAAAGAATGCTAGACAAAATCATTAGGACACTGTGAATGAATAGTAAAACCTGCTCCTAGAGATAAGTGAGGTCATGATGTCTCCTCGGATGGACTAATAAGTTTGAGACATCATAATCCTTGTAACTCTCTCTCTCTCTCTCTCTCTCTCTCTCTCTCTCTCTCTCTTGCTGTGTGTAAGGGGGTTATTATGGAGGATAATGATGGCGGCGGAGATGGGAATCGAAAATGGTTCTGAGAAATGATTGTGGAATCGTAATCGGCTCTATATAGGTATTGAGCGTTTGAATGGCAGGTATTTGCCTCCCGAAATGGAAGTATTCCGCGGAAATGGCTTAGTAGTCGTCGGACGTCATTTTGTAAATATAATCACAAGAACAGATATGTGAGCCTTATTGGAATTTCCTTCCTTGGATTTGTTCTACAGAAAGCTTTACTTTCTGAATAATATCCTACAGCAGTGCTGATAATTGAAGCTCTCTCTCTCTCTCTCTCATTTCATGGCAAATTTCTTCCGTCATTTCTGATTTTCTTGCTCGTTTTTCTAACCGGCCCGCTCTTCTCTCTCTCTCTCTTCTCTCTCTCTCTCGTCTCCCTCCCTTCCTCTCCTCTCTCCTTCATTCATTTGTTTGTTATTCCTGACTTTTTTGCTGCTCCCGCCGGCCCTCCCCTCTCTCTTCTCTCTCTCTCTCTCTCTCTCTCTCTCTCTCTTCGTGGCAAATTTCTTCCGTCATTCTGATTTCTCGCTGCGTTCTACCGGCCCTCTCTCTCTCTCTCTCTCTCTCTCTCTCTCTCTCTCTCTCTCTCTCTCTCTCATACAACCTGGAAAAGAAGACATTCCTCAGACGTGATCCTGCCCACACGAAACAAGAGCTTCTCAGAGAAGAGGTACTTTCATTATCCTTCCAAAGAGAAATACGCTTTCAGTAATGTGTTTGTTATTGCAAGTGCACTAATAGGTGACCCCTGAGGTCGGGAAATTACATTTCCCAGAAAAGCGTATGAATGAAAACTCCTAAATGAGGGGTTTCTTTTACAACTGGGATCCTTTGATTCGGGGACTGTTTTATGTATACGATACGATGATGGTCTGCCAACTCTTAGCAAATAATTTCGTTCACCCTCCGCTCCGCTAACGATGTTGTGTGGGTATCATATGTTTACACCTGTCTGTCTGTTGGTCTGTCTATGGGTCTGCATAAAGTAAATGATTATTGGTATAATATATATATATATATATACATACATACATGCATACATATACACATATACATACATACACAATACACACATACACACACACACACACACACATATATATATATATATATATATATATATATATATATCATATATATATATTATATATACACACGTATATATATACATATATATACCTATATATATATATATATATATATATATATATATATATATATGATATATATTTATGTATATTATATGTGTTTATATATAGCTTGTGTAGATATCTTTGGCTGTGATATACTAAAGGGCAAAGAAATATTTGATTAGAGGAATTCAGCTGAACGTGGATCAAGATTTTCCAAACTTTTAACAAGGATTTTTTCATTCAATGGCTCCAATCCTATGAAGTGTAAATTGCAAATTTTAATAACAAAATTAACAATTTCTGCAGCCAACATATTAAGGATCAGGAGAACCAACCGTCTCAGGTGTAGTATGGAATTATGCTCACTGAGGTAGATATTAGTAAAGATCTGTTCACTGAATTCATTCCATTCTAATTAAATTTAATCGGATTTGCATTATTAAAAGCGTCTAGTAAACAGGAACAGGTTCTTAGAGCGTTGGTGTATAAAAACGCAATTGCAGATATTCTTTCTCTGAATCCATACTAGGTAGACTTTATGGGAATATTTACAAATAAACGGGTCTTATGGAAAAAAGCATATTGTCGATGAAGGTCTATTCCGAATTCGTCATAGTAAAGATTTCATACGGGCATTCAGATTACATGGCAAATTTGGCTGATAAAAACGTTCTCATAGATGTTTGCATTGGCAGAGATGAACAATTGCTGGATGCACCTAGATAGATTTCATGGGGATGTGGATCGCTAACTGGGTCCAGTGACAAAGACATGGTCATGGAGCTCGTTGTTTGCAAAGGTATGTTCTCTGAATTCATCCTTGTTAGGTTTTATAGCAATCCAAATTACTCTAAGGAGTGAGCGCCTCAGTGGCGTGATCGGTATGGTCTTGGCCTGCCACCTCGGTGGCCGCGAGTTCGATTCTCGGGCATTCCATTGAGGGGTGAGTGATGTGTATTTGTGGTGATAGAAGTTCCCTCTCGACGTGGCTCGGAAGTCACGTAAAGCCGTTGGTCCCGTTGTTGAATAACCACTGGTTCCATGCAACGTAAAGACACCATACAAACAAAACAAAGAAACATATGGGCTGGTGTTTGCAGGGGCATAGAGTCTTGAAACTCCTTGTAGTTAGATTTCAAGAGGATATAGATCTAGTGGATTAAAAATGTGGTCTCACGCTTTAACATTGGCGGAGATATCGCTGGAATCCAGACCAGGTTACCGCTGGCGGAGATAAGCACAATGGAATCTTTCTGAATATGATGCCTAACGACGGTTGAAGATATTGGAGTATAATGGAGTTTTCAAGACGGCCAAGAAATATACAAATTTTGAGGATTTTGGAAACCTTTTTATCGGTTTCTAGAGGAGAAATGGAATAGTTAAATATTAAGAAGTGATGAGATTTGCGAAGAGTTTTGGAGGTAATAGGGAGTTGATAATTTTGTAGAATTTATAAAACGTCGAGGATTTACAAGTATTAGAGTAATAAGTTCTCAAGAACCCTCTTTCATGCAGATAAAAGTAATATTAGTATTGGAAGTTAATTAATCAATAAAAAATTGAATCATTTGCTGTTAGTATTGGAAGTTAATTAATCAATAAAAAATGGAATCATTTGCTGTTCATATAGTATACTGCACTTTTGTGCATATTTCTGTAACAGCGTCAGAGGATTGAATTTATATTCTAAAATGTTTTGCTTTTATTTTGTCACGTGATAAGACACCAATTTGTCCAAAGTTCACTAGCGAATCAATTAATGTTTTATATTTTGATTGACAATTAATAACAACATTCATATATTAGCAGTTTTAACTGCCAATGAAATATTTTTTTTTTTAGCTGAACAGAAAAAAGGAAAAATCAACAATTCACTTTCTTATAATAAAAAAAGGATTGGTAAATATGCAAAGAAATTATTGAGTATCGGGGTCGGGATGAAGGCTAGACCGACCCCAAAGCAAACCTGGTTATCAGTAATTTCATTTTGTCCAAACACAAGCGTGGTGGTCGGGGTGGTTTGGCTCTCTCTCTTTGCGAAAGCACATCAAACACGTCGAAAGCATTCTCAGACCGTGCAAACATCTCGAGAAACAGTACTTCCATCGACGAGAAACATTACTGTTTTCACGATGACTCATTGTAAACATTGCGTGAAAAATTACTCTTCTCGGCTGCAAATGTTTCTTTTTTTTTTTTCACCAAAAACCGGCGGTTTTAGCTTCTGATCCCTGAAGGAGAAGATCTGCTTGTGTGTGTGTGTGTGTTTGTGTGTGTGTTTGTGTGTTTACATGGGTGTCTGTGTGTCAGAGCTTTTCCCAAAGCATATCTAATAAGCTGGGATACGTTACAGACTCCCGCATGGTGGCTGTCGCGTCCTTAAGGTTTAATTTCCTCCCTTTTCAAAAGGGCTTCTCGCACTTAAGAGCCACTTTTTTTTTTCTTTTTTGTGGATGCTATTGGATGCGCGCTGATTTAATGAAGACTTATCTGGCAACTGATGCTTCCAAACACCGACGCTAATACATGCTTTAGTGGCGGACTGACAAACACTTGTGTTGATCCTCGTCATTCTCTCTCTCTCTCTCTCTCTCTCTCTCTCTCTCTCTCTCTCTCACATTTGGATATTTTGTAAGATTGACGAATAAATATAATAGGCTTCTTATACGCACTTTCACAAAAAGACGATATGCCCTTAGACATTTTATGCAACAACCTTATACCCTATGTGAGACCTAAGGGGAAACGAGAGGTTATGCAGCTCGCCTTCATGACAAGAACAAAAATGAATAAGTTAATAAGTAGATAAATAAATAAATAAATAAATAAATAAATAAATAAATAAATAAGCTGTGGTAAAAGAAAGAATGGCCGGCAACTTTAAGAAGAGAAAAGAAAAACAAGGTCTAATGCAGTTTAGGGTTTCGGAATTCTGAAACGGAAGATTTGCCTGATTAGACTTCCCATGAAAAGCTTTTGAGGGAACGTCTTGCGTCTAGATTAAGCTGTGGGAGATAGAGAACCAGATGTGTAGCGGCGAGTGGCCAAAAATGAAAGTCACCAGTTTAATCATAATGTATCATATGCTAAGACGTGTGGCACTTTTGTTTTTAGTATTCCAGTCTTATTTATTTTAAAACTCTCTCCCCCCCCCTCCTTCCTCTCTTCTTCTCTCTCTCTTCTTCTAAACCCAGCGACCAGAGGTTTGGTTTGGTCAGCCTCACCTTTTCCTAATCGCTTCACCATCAGAACTTAAAATGGTTCAAGTCCGTAAAGTCGTATTGTGCAGTTAATAAAATTCAAGAAAAACACAACTTTGGCCATTGGGTGTTAGACGCAACACGCTGTTTATTTTTCATTCCCTTCAGCACAGGGTTATCCCTGATGTGTTGATTCGGCCGTCACGGTGTATCAGTCATAACGTGACAGTCATAAGAGACGGCCATAATAATCCGGATCCTAACAGAATCATCTGTCCCGCTCAGCCCTTTTTTGATGTAGTGTAAACACAGATCTCTCTGGGACGTAACTGTCCTTCCCTTTTCAAGTGAAGCACAGGCTTTATAGAGAGAAAGAGAGAGAGAGAGAGAGAGAGAGAGAGAGGCCTCTTTGATTGTTGCAGTCTTGTTTCTGATCCCCATGACCCCAAGGGTTAGGGGATGGGGGACTGGGATGGTGTTTGTCTTTCGTAGGGTCTGTTCAGGGATGGCCGTTTGTGGGAATAACAGCCCATTTTGTTGGTTGAAGTGGCTTTTTTTTCTGATTTTTTTTTTTTTCGTCTTGAATATTTTGAATTCTTTCCCTTTTTCAGCTTCGCCTCAGTTCTGCTGGGATAATTGCTAACCTTTCAACTTTATAATACTTCGCCTCAGTACTGTCATTGTTGTTCTTTAATATACCTTAAATACTGTTGAATTGTATTGACCTAATTAAGGCAAGTGGGATTAAGAGTGATATACTCTTGTTGCTCTTATCATAATTATCATCATTATTATTCTTTATGTCTTTAAATGTAGTGTTGGAATTGCTTCTTAACTCCTCGCCAAATCTCAAACACTCCGTATTATTATTAGTTCATTATTATTAATTATTATTATTATTATTAATTTATTATTATTAATTTATTTATTATTATTTTATTAACGCGAGAAACTGAGCTTGAGCAGGCTATGGCAAAAAGAAGGCTCCAGTGGTTACTGATAACCATCGCCTTTTACGAGCCGAATAGTGTTCACCTCGAACAAGTAGTAGTTATTCTAGTGTTTGTTGTTCAACTGCAAAAAGTTATTGTATAGAAAATAATTTGTAATAACGGATAGGTAATTTGTGGCCAAAAGTGGGAGTTATTTGATATTAATTATATATTTTAGTCATTGAATGGACTTGGCTAAATAAGCAAAATTATTTACGGCCTCCTATATTTGTGGTCATTAAACTCGTAAGTTATTTTATAAAAAGATGATAATAACGGATAGGTCATTTTTGTTATAAATGGAGTTATTTAATAATATTGGTACTTCTTGCCAGTGTGGTCATATGTTCAGACTTTCAGTTACTTCGGATTTTCATGCAACTGAATTTCCTATGTGATGTCTAGAAGACGTTGTTTATAAGCCGGGTAATTTATAGGTAAGGTAACTAATACTAACTGAATGCTTTGCATAAGTAAGGGACTATATAAAAATGTCAGCAAATAAGCCAGTTGGTAAACTGAAAAGTTAAAAACGTAAAGCGCAAAACAAAATAATTAAGTTAAGTATATCTTAGTTAAGTTAAACTATACTCTCTTTTTTTTCATCTGTCCATCCGTCTGTGGTGTTTTTGTATGGCAACACTGCGTCCCGGGCTTTAGATAGTTACATTCAACGATTAGAATGATATCCTATTTCGAATATTAACGGTGTAATTCGCACACAGTAAATTATTAAAACACTTTTCAGTTGCAAATGTACGCCTAGATATCCTTTTATTTACCTCAAACTTACACATAGCGTAACTATCTAAAGCCCGGGACGCAGTGTTACCATACATAAACACCACAGGCAGGTGGACAGATGAAAAAAAACAGAGTATAGACTTGAGCTGATTCACACCCCTGGGGTGTGAATTAGATATTTTGACGTGGCTAGGAACCAATTGGTTAGCTAGCAACGAGATCTACAACTTATTGTGGGATCCGAACCTCATTATATCGAGAAATTAAGTCCTAATCACCAGAAACACATTCCTCTGATTCCACATTGGCTGAGTGGGGAATCGAACTCAGGATTACCGAGTCGGTAGGCGAGCACGTAAACTACTCGTCCGACGAGGAACTATCGCAAAACAAAGCGAGAACTCGGAAACGTCGCCTGAGTTATGTAAAGTAAATGAAGAAGCGAATGAAATATAACTCGGACGGAGAGAGCAGAATTAAGACTGAGATCCGATATATCGGAATTTTTAAAAATACTTTAAATTTAAATAATTAAAATTTATAAAACGAAAATACCTCATTTAGTACACAGCTCGGAGACAGTTTTAGTGTCATTTTATGAATGAAATCAATGTAAAATTAGTATATATAATTACAGTAAATGGGAAGAGATAAACCACTATATAAAAAAAGTTGACAGGTCTGAGGTATTGATAGAGTAAAAGATAAATGAAAAAATCTTTGCTTTATAAAAATTTGTGTCCATATATAATTTATGTGGACTCCATTATACAGTTCTTACTAATCACTTTGTATAGGTAGAAGAGCGTTTATTCAGCCGGGTCTTTATTTGCATTTCATGCAACGATACTTTTATTTTATTTTAAAGCTGGGTAGTTGGAATTTATTAAAATAATATGTCGAAAGAGTTCTACAATAATAAGAATTTAAAGCTGAAACTTGTATTTGCACAAAAAACAAACACTAACAGACTTTTCTTTGAAAAACGCCAATATTAAAGTAGCAGAGATATGCAATTATGTTTACTCAAAGGAAAACTGAGGTAAACTGTTTTATTTTTTCCGTTATGTGCAGTTTACTGCTGTATGTTCATCCATTAGATCAGTGGTTTCCAACCTTTTCCAATTCTCGCCCCCCTTCATTGAATGGACACATTCTCTGCCCCCTCCCCCAACCCCCCTTAAATACTGTAATTTACTGGCATAGTCGGCACATGTCAGTAATTCACAATATTATATATATATATATATATATATATATATATATATATATATATATGTATATATATATATATATATAGTATATATATACTAATTCCTTAATATAGAATTTTAAATAGTTTATATATTTAGATAACTAAATTTCATATTTATATCTGAAATATTTTCTCAGCATTTTGAAATTCTGAAATCCATCATAATTAATAGTTTTCAGATATAATTATCCCCTTCATCAAGCATTGGCCGGCCCCCTGGCAGCCCTTCGAGCGCCACCCCCTCCCCCCCATTCCCAGCGGGGCGGCGCCCCCACAGGTTGGAAACCACTGCATTAGATAGTAAAGCATACGACTGTCATGTTAGATAGGAAGGTGACACGGGTAAATAGATGAAAAAAAAATATATATATCAGCTCAGCGTTTGAAAGGCTAAAAACCACAACCCAGATCCCAGACACGACGAGAGTCGAACTTCCAAATCCGTCTCGCTTTCACGCCTTCAGGATGCGACTCCGGTCTGTAAAAACACACACGGGAGGATTAAGCGAAGCCCTTGAGAGAAATCCTAGGCTTCCGGCGTCTCTGGTTCTGTCCGCCCCTCTCTCTTTCTCTCTCTCTCTCTCTCCTTCAGCAGTTCTTTATGTGCTGATGCCCTCCGCCCTCGCCCCAGCTCCCTTTACGCAATCAAGTACCGCTGGGTGTTGCCGAATGTACTATAGTCATTTCACCACCCCTCTCGATATTGGTGATGAGTCGGTTTGCATGCGCTCGCGAGCACACTACACTATATATATTTATATATATCCTTAAATCCACCGTAGAAGGGTAAGTGAAACAGGGATTTGGAACTACTAGTACTTCCGTAGTATATTCTACATTTTGAAGTGTGAACTTGAAAATGTAGAATATACTACGAAAATACTTGTTCCAAGTCCCAGTTTCACTTACCTTTCTTCCGTGGATTTAAGGATATTCTCAAGTACGTGTTCTTTCGTGCTACATTGGCTTTATATATATGAATATTTGTGTGAGATATATATATATATATATATATATATATATATATATATATATATATATATATATATATATCCACACAAATAATTACAGTAAAAATAATTTATACTGGCAATAATTTACACCCAAAAGGAAATTATATATGGAAAGTGCATCTTTCTTAGCCAGGATCTGAACCTAAGCTGTGATACAGAGGAGTCTTGGACGGCTCTTCGTTGTAAGTTATCCCCAAGTTAAGGTGAATTCGATTGAAGGGGGGTATGGGGGGTGGCTTAATCGAATATGTCAATGGCTGGATAAATATTCTTATTTGATTAGTGGATAAAAGAGGGAGTAGCGGTAAACTCGTTAGGTATGGTGTCAATGCTTCAGTTGCAAACCACGTTCATCAGTGCGGGTGGACTCACGCCATTGCTCTAGACCTAGGTTAACGACTTTCCGTGAATTCTGTACATATTACATGATTTTTTACAAGAAAGCTTTTGTATGAACATGAATATCAATTAAGGAATTTACACTCGATCTATATATTCATATATCCTGTATGTGGTTGTAAGGTGCAAATAGTGTTTTATGGGCCTTTTATCTTCATATTATACTGTTGTATTACAGTAAAAGACATTCATCTTCATATATATATATAATATATATATATATATATATATATATATATATACATATATATATATATATATATATATAGATATATATAT
Source organism: Macrobrachium nipponense (assembly GCF_015104395.2). NCBI lineage: Eukaryota > Metazoa > Arthropoda > Malacostraca > Decapoda > Palaemonidae > Macrobrachium > Macrobrachium nipponense. The sequence continues at coordinate 67,555,467 of NC_087218.1, read as the reverse complement.
ATATATATATATATATAAAAAATATACACACCACACACATAATATATATATATATATATAGATGTATATATATATATATATATATATATTATATATATATATATATATATATAGAATGAACGTATATTCTTCCTTACAGAATATGAATGGTACTGCTAAAGAACCTTGTATTTAGTACAGTCTAAAGCTGTTTGTTACTATTCTTTATCGATGAAAGTTGTTTAAGGATAAAACGTAGCCTCTTCGTCCTATATAAATATCACAGAAAACTAATTTTGACTATCTCGTTTTATCAGCTAATCTGTTGCTTCAAATGGAAGTGAATTTAAGAAATAAGTTAAACTTAGTTCCATCCGACTCATATCTACGTTTCCAAGCGGTTCAAGCAGTCTTATTTGCTTATTGAAACCTGACCTATGACTGCACGTATAATTATATTGCTTTCATAGGAACCCCTCGGGTGATATGACTGTGACCTTTGCCAACAGAGATCTTGTTGTTGGCATTAAACGCTCCCCTTTGATAAGACAAAATGGCCGGGCGAATTATTGCCGACAGTTGCATTCGCATCTCGCTTGCGTGCTTGGGGGCCAGATGGTCCAGCTTATGGGTCGTTACTGCATTCATTTGGAGTCGGCATAACCATCTGTATGAGCGGCATGACGTCATTTGGTGATGTTCGCCTCCGAATAAAGAGTGGGGGCAAAAGGATATTACGATTGTGCTTGTAAAAACTATTGGTGAGAGAGTCGGGCTCACGACCTATTAGCGCTTCCACCAACGACGTTGGAAGCTGGTTATGTATTCATTTGTGTATGTTTTTGGCGTTAGGCTGGGCATGGGTCAACTTAGGAGGTATGCATTTTTCAGTTGAGCTTTCAAGTTCATTTTCAGTATTTTGTATACTCGTAACTATTCCTACGATTGTGGTTATAAGTGACATAACTCAATAATTATTCTTATCTTGGTATAAGGAAAATGGAAGACTACTGTACGTAGTGATTCCTACTTAGTACGACTGAAACTAACTTATAATGGTCAGTCCATATCCATACGTTTGGGGGCATATTTCGTCTGTTTTGCTTGCAAGATGTTATTTATATTACTGAAGTCTCAAGTCTTAAGAAGGATGACGAACATTAAACATATATATATTGTGATATATAGCGATTTGGGTCAAACTTGTGATTTTAATTATATTTTCTCTGATTAGACTCTATCCCTCTGTGTGTCTGATACAAATTCTATCTATTTTTTGTTTCCCTGTCCTGAAGACTTTATTACATTGACGTAAAGATTACTTTCCAATGAAAGCTTGATTCTTCCACTTTCTCTACTGGAGAAACTGGTCCAACTTTTCGGGCGACTGGCTCTATTCCGCTGCTCATAAGCGTGACGCTCCTGCCAAGTAAGATATCTGGTTTTGCAGATCATTTGTTTAATAAGGCATTATCGTATGCTGCAGAGTGGCGTTAATCGTTGCCAGATTTGCGTTGCTACGATCTTGGCCATGGGTAGATGAGAGTTCATTTCAACAAAATTTTTACGTTATGTATGTATAAATATATTTATATTATGTACATATATATTTACACACACACACACACACACACACACACACACACATATATATATGTGACCAATCTTACATCGGATTTACAGGTAAATCACTTCCGCAGAGATTAATACAACACAAACGGTCAGTTAGGTATGGACAACAGAACTCGGCTATTTTCAACCATATAAATGAACATAACCATAGAATAAACTGGAATATGTCACGTGTAATTTATAGCAGCAACTGCCGGTACAAGAGTCAAATGATGGAATCGGCCTTAATAAAAGAGAAGCAGGTAATGAACATCTCAAAAGGGAATTGGACATCGGACATCGTCGACGCAGTGTTCATTCAACCAACGCTTAAGAAGATTAAAGGAAGATTATCAGCGGGGGTGACCTAAATTGGCTTACTTGTGGACGAATCTCTTGGTATAAATACCACCTTTTCTGTAAACTTTTCTCATTCATATACCTGAAGAGAGAGACAGCAGTCTCTGAAATATAGTACTTTTCTCTCTACATTTTGGTGTTTTTATGGGCTCCTTTTATTAGCTGGAATTCTGTTGTTACAGAACATTTTTACCAGTCATATATATCTATATATATATATATATATATATATATATATATATATATATATTATATATATATATATATATAGTGTATATGTATATGTGTATATGTATATACTACATTTTGAAAACCTGTCTTGAAATGAACTTTCTATCTTATCAACTCAAAACCAAGATCGTAGTAACGCAAATCTTCAGTGCAACTTTCATAAAAGCGACCTGTACCTAAATCTGGCAACGATTAAAACCACTCTATTTGTGCTCTACATTTTCTCACAGAAAATCCCCAAGTTTTGAGTCTCTTTATAAAGTCTAGCAAGATCTCCACTGTCCTTACAAAAATGAACGGCAGTTTCCTTAACAAATGACTGGATTGTCGGATAAAGACAAAACGGTGGGAAACGTCTCCATTCCCAGAAAGAGACAGGACCGTCAACCTCTTGTTTATCAAAGGGAAGAAATTCTGCCGTAAAAATCTCCTTTGCAGACGCTTTCCCTTTCATGGAAGGGACACTTGGGTCTTTCCAAGTCGGGGCGAAGATTTTTCCAAAGACCTCATTTTTCTAAAGGGCCGTCCAAGTGGTTAAGCGAGGGGTCTTGTCTGTGGAGTCCGTCTTTTGATCTTCAGTTTCCCTTTTTACCTGGATGTTTCTTGATGTTTCTTTCCTCACTCGAAGGAAAACTCTCCCAGATGTTTGTATCCGGCAGAGCAGGGATGAGAGACTGTGGCGCTTCAAGTGTTTGACTTAAACATTACTGAGAGATTAAAGAACGCGACGGGAAATTGTAGACTGGCATAAAAATGTAAAGTTAAAATGACAGCTCTTTTTAAAGGCTTTGCTAGTTACGTATGCCTTGATGTTACCTTTTTCTGCTATGTCTTGCGTTTCTGATTCCACATTTTACTTTCAGGATTTTGAATGTTACCGAGTTACTGATTTAAGCATGAAAGAGCAAAGAACATCTGAAATGTTATTAGTTTTCTAGTATTTTATTTCATATCTGTTGCAATCTTGTGTTATTTCTTTGTCTACAGTTTATAAATTTTACTTCCTTGTGAATCTACGATTTACCCCACACTTCAAGGAAAATGTTTTCTCTGATTAACATAATACACGAGAGCCGTAGTTCTAAGCAGCTCTCCAAAGTTTTACATATATCGACTTTTATTTTTGGCACTTGTGAAGTCCATTGCGCTACTCGATGCTTCATTTTTTTCATGTCGGGTACCTTCACATTCTCTTTTTGGGTGTTGTTGCAATTTTTGTTTGAGGTAATTTATTTTATTTTTTGCCGTATATAGTTAATTACCGAGCAGCTTTTAGTGTTGATGATTATCTTTAGCAATATTTAGCAATATATATATATGATATATATATATATATATATATATATATATATATATATATATATGTAATACGCATATATATGTGTAAATATAAATATATATATTTATGTATACACATAACGTATAATAGCCTTCTAAAGAAAGTTATAACCATTAAAAGTTACTGGGCAAATAACTACATAAGGAAAAAATACTTCCGTTAAACTCAAACTCAGTCCTAATGATCAACCACTCTATTTCATATATGTATATATATACATACATATATATATATAAATATATATACATATATATATATATATATATATATATATAATGTATGTATGAATTAAATACTTCTAAAGAAAATCATCCACATTTAAAAGCCGCTCGGTAAATAACTATATACGACAAAAAATAAATATCTTCAAACCAAAATTGTAGAGAAAGCAGAATATATGTAAAACTTTGGACCAGAGCTGCTTAGAACTATGTCTCTCGTGTATTGTATTGAACTAAAAAAAACATTTTGTAATGACACTTGAGTTAGCGTTTCCATAAATAAGACCGTGCAGTGAATTTGGTATAGATATCTCTCACAAAGTTTTCGACAATACGATCAGAATATATAATTCTTTCGATTGCTGCAGAGACCTCTCAAGCATTATGGAATCGGTGAAGTATTATGATTATTACTATTTTCAGTCGAAACGAATGAGTGTCAGCTGAAAACATTCTAGAGAGCCATTATCTTGTAAAGTAGGTCATTAGAAATAAATGTAAAAAAAAAAATGTTTAATCTAGAATAATAATACAGGTACGTAGTATCGTCTGCCTCGTTAAAAATAATTGTAATTCCGCATTGACCTCCTGAAATCAGGTCAGTCAAAAGAAACCGCAGGAAACCGGAAACGAGCGTAGCAGTCGTATGTTTTCTGTTTGGTAGTAAAAATCCTTTCACGCCATTTGAACCAACCACAAAAAAACGTCCTTCTTTTTCGATGCCTTCTATTTTTTATTCAGGGCAAAACTCCTTCAATGGAGGAGAGTTATTCTCGATAAATGTCATGAAGTCGAAAATCGCGAGGAAATGTTCAGTTTTAAAGGAGAAAAAAAAAAAATGGTCGGGTGCCCCGAAGACCTTTTGTATTTTGCTGTTCAGTGAAAGGGAACTAACTTGTCCCCTGAGGTAAAAGAGAAATTGTTTTCTGTTGAGTCTACAGGTGCGATTTGGAAGGGAGACTTCGTTTGTTTATGATATCTTTCGGGGAAAAGTAAAAAAACTATTTAGTTATTTTTCTTCTTGGATTTCTTGCTCCGCCTCTTTCTTTTTGCCGCTAGTTCAGGTAGTAGGATGCACGAGAGAGAGAGAGAGAGAGAGAGAGAGAGAGAGAGAGTCTTGTAAACTATTCTTTTGTTCATATAGTTTACAGAAGTATTTTAGAGAGAGAGAGAGAGAGAGAGAAGAGAAAGATAGAGGAGAGAGGAGAGGTTTTAGTTTTATAATTCCTTTTGGGTCTTATAGTCTACTAGAAGTATATGAAGCGAAGCGAGAAGAGAGAGAGCAGAGAAGAGAGAGAGAGAGGAGAGTTTTTTATTTTTAATGCCTTTTGTTCTTATAGTCTACAGAAGTATATGATAGAAGAGAAGAGAGAGAAGAGAGAAGAGAGAGTAGAAGAGAGAGGAGAAGGAGCCTTATAATTTTTTTTATTTCTATAATATTTCCTGCAAGATAATTTGAGATCAACAAAAGAAAAAGAACACTCCAAACGTAATAAGGAAATGCTCTTGTATTAATTCGGGCTAAAGAAACTTGTTCTCATAACGTCTAAGGAATCTGATAAAATTCATGTTTTTTCTTTATTTTCTAAGGAATTGTACTGTTTTGATATATAAAAAAAATACTGCTTTCGGTAAATTTTCAAGTCTGTTCTCCATTTTAGGTACCTTGGGTCTGATCTGAAAATGTGCGAAAACGAAAAATAGGGGTATCATTCCTTGATAAAGTCCCCAAGCAAATTCTTGGGCCGTTATCTTGCAACAAGTAATTTATTTCTTTGTTTGGGGTTTCATCCTTCTTTATGGTTAACTCCACATCCTTTAGTGTATGTTTTTACGGTTTTCCATTCCAGTCCCGACGGGTTTTGTAAAGAACCACTGCCCGCAAAGGTTGGATACCTACCGGGTATTAAAACCCCCTGGGGCGGTGGGTGGGTCACTATCTGAAAGGAAAGATCCCAAACTAGGTTTTCCGTAAGCTCCTTGAACCAGTCTACCCGGGTAACTTTATTGAACGTAAATGACATTATTCCATATCAATCCTTTGAGTGTGAAATAATTTTGATTGAATCTTGCACTGATTGCTATATATAGCGCCTCAGTGGCGTGATCGGTATGGTCTTGACCTGCCACCTCGGTGGTCGTGAGTTCGATTCTCGAGCGTGTCATTGAGGAGTTAGCGATGTGTATTTCTGGTGATAGACGTTCACTCTCAATGTGGTTCGGAAGCCACGTAAAATCGTTGGTCCCGTTGCTGAATAACCACTGGTTCCATGCAGTGTAAAAACAGCATACAAACAAGCATTGATTGCTATAGTAGATTCACATCAACCGTACATCTGATCTAGGCCAGTCCCTTACGACGCTCCTGAATGGCTGTTGATAAGCCAGTCACAGGGCTGAAAACTCGCAGTTTCTCGAGAGTGTTCACATAGGCAGGATGTATGTTCCACCTCTCCTGAGGGACACGTCTTTCAAAAGTATGCCTCAGGAGAAGTGGAACATACATCCTGCCTATGTGAACTCTCGTGAGAGACAGAGTTTCCAGCCCTGTGATTGGCTTATCAACAGCCAATCAGGAGCGTTGTAAGGGACTGATCTAGACATCAGATGCACGGTTGATGTGAATATACTATAGCTGTATGTCTTTGGTATCAGAAAGTTTATGTTTTCTGTTTTTATTTTCACCGCTTGTTGAAGTACATAAAAATGATCCAGTTGATTATTAAGTTCAAGGCTCAAAAAAGCACGGCTCTGTGCTAAGTGCAACATTCGAAGAATTAAACAGCATTGATTTCCGCTTCGAAATTATTTAGAGTCGTATCTTTTCACTGCAGATAAGCTTTTTATGTTACGTGTGATCTTGAACAGTGAGCATATTTTCGAACACTATATATTATGCGTTCTAAATGACTATTTAAAGAACTTAAGCCAATTTGTGGAAGTATGAGTTGTAGTGGTCATTTCGTGTAAAATTGTCTTCCCCGCCACCCATCAAAAAAAAATACAACAATTATGTTACATTACGAAGTAATTATTCAGTTAAGCAGACGGACTTCTTTCGCGGTCTTCAAAGTTGTAGTGGTCAAATCGTGCAAAACCATTAAAACTTAATTTTCCATTCAGGCTGTGAGAGTAAGAAGTGAAGACCCTGTTTAAGAAATAACCGCTGAATTAAACCAGCGATGGGTAACAGAAGCCGAGCACACTAGCGATAAAAACGAAAGTTGAGATTGGACTCACTTTGCGCGAAGCCATCCAACTTGCAGACGATAGCCGGGAGGACGTAGTGGGGATGAGACAAATGACGCACGATGTGCACCCACATGCACACCAGCGTCACAAAGAGATCCGCAACTGCCAGGTTCACCAGGTACTGGTTCGTTGAGGACCGCATATGGGCGTTGTAGTAAACAACCAGGATGACCAGGAGATTGCCGGAGAGAGATATCAGGAAGACCAGTGCGTATGCGGTTATCTGAAAGAGAGAAGGAAAAGGTTATTTGGATTAGAGATGATTATTTTATTATTGTCATTAATACTGTTCAGAAGAAAAATAAAAACATACACAGTAAAGATAAAGAAAAACGAAGGAATATAGATGAATCAACAAAATAAAACTGTACATAATGTAAAAAAAAATTAACCTATATATTATATATATATATATATATGTGTGTGTATATATATATATATATATATATATATATATATATTATATATATATATATATATATATATATATATATATATATATATATATTATAAAGCAATTTCTATCTGTATGTCTATTCGCTATGCAAGCAGAGACTATGAGAGCTAGAACCACCAAATTTTTACCATAGACACCCCCCTAAAAAAAAAGTTTTAGTCAAAATCCGAAATTCGAGGGCCGTTTCTAATGGGTCCTTGACCCTTCTTTTTCATAGCCCTCATTTTTTACAACTCCTTTGACTCGGTGGAATAATTTAATAACTCTATAGATTTTTCAAACCTTCTTTGGCTCGACAGGAACCCAAGTGATCACTTTTTCTGAAAGTGATTCCATAATCCATCCTTTAGGGGTTGTCATTGATGGACAGTACGCCCCTTTTTATCCCGAGCAACGCCGGGTTTCATCAGCTAGTTTATACATATATATAGTATAGATCTATCTATCTATCTATCTATCTATCTGCATTTATATATATATATATATATATATACTATATTATACATACTATATATGAAACAAAAAAAACTATGAGAAAACGCTGGCGCCTAGTTATAGAAGGGTATAAAATCATCAATGAACAGAGTCGAACTAGCACTGCCGATGTGGTAACTTGATGGGTACGTAGGCTATCTTAAATGGTCGCTTATGCTTTACCATCATTTTCGGGTTTTATGCTTTCACGCGTTTCGAAGTTATTGTCTTGCATGTGGCTTTCCTATTTCGTTTCTCCATAGTTTATACATATAATATATATATAATCCGATGAGGCCGTTAATGCTAGACCCATTTTTGTGTGGATTTTAATTACTTGCTAAACACACACACACATTATTTATATATATATATATATATATATATATATATATATATATATATATATATATATATATATATATATATATAAAAGTCATATCACATTACCGTGATTCATATACATACATCGAGCTACAATGTCCTTTAATATCTAATTCGCTCTACCTCGGAATTAATATATTTTCATATATGCTTAACCGAAGGGGAATTTTTTTTACACGATAATAGATTTGCCTGGTCACAGGCGCGGACCAGGCAAATCTATTATCGTGTAAAAAAAAAAAATTCCCCTCGGTTAAGCATATATGAAAATATATTAATTCTGAGGTAGAGGGAATTAGATATTAAAGGACATTGTAGCTCGATGTATATATATATATTATATATATATATATAATATATATATATATATATATATATATATATATATATATATATATACACATATATACATACACACAAATACTATAAATTCAGTTGCTTGTCTTCCACGTCTCCCTGTTACCTGTGCAGCGCCTCAGTGGCGTGGTCGGTATGGTGCTGGCGTACCACTTCGGTGGCCGCGAGTTCGATTCTCGGGCATTCCACTGAGGGGTTAGAGAGGTTTATTTCTGATGATAGAAGTTCACTTAGACGTGGTTCGGAAGTCACGCAAAGCCGTTGGTCCCGTTGCTGAATAACCACTGGTTCCATACAACGGAAAAGCACCATACAAGCAATCAAACAAATCCCTGTTACCTGCCTTCTCAGTCTGGGGTGGACTAAATTGGCATCCTCAGTCTTTTTGTCAGTCTCTCTGGCCTTTGGGAAGAGGCTGAAATACTTTTTCATAACCTTTTCATGAGTTGTATTTTAATCGAGATCTTTCACTTTCACAATTGATCCCTGATCCACTTCTCCTGCCGAGAGCGTCCAGATTATGTAGTAGTGAATGTTTAGCCTCGCTGTCGGACTTCTCAGCTCCGGAGGGCCTTTATTCCTCACACCGTTGGACTGTGGAATGGAGCAGCCTCCCTGAGGATGTCGTGCAATTGGAACGTGAACAGTTCGAGCGAGGATGGAATGCGTTACTTCCCTGATGCCATTCTCCTTCCATTTGAATAAATTTTTATCTATTAATTAATTTTGCTTTGTAATGAGTAAGACACTTCTCATCTTTCAGTATTTCCCTTCACCTTCTCGTACTTCCTTTCCTAATGAGCACCATTTTCTTTGGAAGCTTTGAATTTGATGTTGGCCTCTTCCAAATGAATAGTGTCCATCTTCTGAACACCAACAACAATAATAATGGAAGGACAACCTCCTGTAGAATCTTCGTGCTTGATAATTCCCACAACAACTTTTTTTACAGACTGCAAAGTAGAGTGGCGTTGTTATGGAGTGCTCAAGAGCGACAGCTTCATCGAAAACAACAACAAGAGAAGAGGACGTGGTTAGTGAGTGGAGGTCGTGGAGGTCGTGGAAGCCAAAACGACCACTCGACGATGTTTTAATCAAGTTAATTTTGGTTTCCTTCGAGGAATAGTTAGCCAGCTGAAACACACGATTATCTATAAATAACTTAATCACGAAATATAGAAGAGGTGATGCTATGTATAGATAAAGGTAATGCTACGGAGGAAAATGAGAAACGAGAACTGCCCGAAATCTTTCGGTTTTAACGACCGTTTAGTGAAAGATCGTTAAGTCCGAAAGATCTCTGGCTGCTCTCGTTTTTAATTTTCCCCCGTGGCATTACCTTTATTTATACATGTATATATACACAAGTTACATTATATATATAATATATATATATATATATCTATTATGTATATATTATATATATATAATAGATATATTATATATATAATATAGAGATATATATATATATATCTATATATATATATAATATATATATATATATATATATATATATATATATATATATATATATATATATATGAACTTTGGTGTAATATTTCTCAAATAATATTAGATCACTAAGGTAACGCAACATCATTTGCTCGGTTAGTGAATACCGGTTGCTTTTGTAACCTGACCTACTTTGACCAATTTGTTCTACTTCTCAATATATGGGGTATTCATAATTCAGGTCAGGTCAAGACACCTTTCTTCTGCATACTTTGTGAATGTGCCATTGGGGACGCTACAGACTGGTATAGATAAGTAGATGCACATTACTTATCGTAAAGTAGGAAATTATTTGGTATTTATTAGCAGTACAGCAGAAAATTAATTTTTTCACTAAAGTTAATGACACAAGCATGAAATTTGGAACATATCTTCTCCATAGGCCACTTTTTGAGAATTACTGGGTGTCCACTCAGAATTCCAAAATGGCTGCCGTTTTTCAAGGTGGCTGCTAGTCAAGGTTTTTTACAGAGACTCATGTGGCTTTGGTCATGTATTTTTATGCGTTTGGTTTGCTTATACACATTTTAGGCAGTCACCAAGCAAAGGTAAAATGTATTTTTGTTCAAGATTTCATATAGCATATATAAAGAAAGATGGCATTCGATATTGCAGCCAAAACCCTTAAATAATCGTGTCTCAGGATGCAGTAGGCATGGAAAAATTTTTTCCTGTTCAGTACAATAGTATGGAAGTTTATTTATAATTTAGGTTGTGGCTTATGTTTAGTTTTACTTTAAAAGGGTGAATGTCAGCGCACAACCAGGGTACGTTGGTGACTTCACTGCTGTGTAACTCAGCATGGGGTTCAGTGTCAGCTAATCTTGCTTCACTTAGTGTACCTAGGCTCTGCTTTAGTGTAGTTTAGCGTCCTAAATGCTGCTTATCAGCCCCATATCAACTAGCTTGTAGAAAGTATATATATAATATATATATATATATATATATATATATTATGTATATATATATATATTATATATATATATATATATATATATATATATATATATATATCTATATTCATATGTGTATAACTGAATCACGAAAGTTTGGAACGTGATAAATCCATAAATAAAGGTATAAGCCACGAAGGAAAAATGAACAACGGAGTTTCTTTATTTTTCCTTCGTGGCTTATACCTATATATATATATATATATATATATATATATATATATATATATATATATATATATATATATGTATATATATTATGTATATGTATAGTAGATCTAGCTAGACAACCGTGCCTATACTGACAGAAGGTACAAGCGCTGGAGAGCGGTGCCAAGGGTTAGTGGGCCTCTACATGGCTTGTTCATGTACTTACCTGGATGGTATACAGAACGGGACTTTAATGACACTGGATGAATGATCGTGCTGGGGGTAGGGTGACCGCTCCTAGTTGTATCCCTTACATCAATGTGCATATTAGATTAAGGTGGTCAAAGAATAGCCCCTTAGCCTTAGTCAAAAGAAATGAAGGTCTAATTTCACCCTTGGCCTCTGTACATCATAATCCTGAACATGATGGGTACGTAGTGATTTCAACCAATGTGCCATTGTTCCAGGAGATAGGTGAAATGCCGCTTAACTTTGCTGGATGAAGGCAGTAGCATTTAGGCAATGCTGTGGCAAAACATGGGGAAATAACACGAGCTGTAAGATCATGTTTAACAATACAAAAGTGAAGTTCTACAGTTGGAGGTAGTGAACCACAGGAAAAGCATGCTAAACAGCGTCGTATAAATCATGACAATGAAGCATGCATTTTTTTTTAATATGTGGCACCTGTATCAGGTCTTCGACAAGTAATTACCAAAACATGAGACTACACGAGTCTGCTCACACATTTCATGGTGGTAAATTATTGGCAAAACTAGGTGTAGGTGATGAAATTGCACAAGAGCTGAAATACCATATTGTATGTCCTCTGTCAATGCCATGTAGGCAAAAATATGCAAACTTAAGTTATGAGTTCTCCGAGTACTTTTATTAAATGAAAATGATAATATTATTGATTTGGGTACTTATGTTTATGAAGTTCTTCATATTTATAAGTAATGTGCGGCTTTGTCTTCTGTTTTTGGCTTTTCTTCAAGAAACTTTTCCATTTTTTCAAGTATTATGTGTGCTAGGACTTGATACTGGATAGTGATGTGACTACGTTTTTCTCTAATAAGTCCCTTTTATCGTTTTTTATAGTCTTACAGACTTATGTTATTTGCGCTTGATGTATTTTTCTTTATATATTTTTCTTTGTAGGCCATGTACATCCAAGAACAGAAGAGATTACTGTCCACTTTGTATTATGTCTCTTTGTGGAGAAAGTTTTACTAATTGTATATTTTTTGTTAATAAAATAACTAACTGCCTCACTGTCCGTTACAATAGGGAGAGGTCCCATCTTAGAAATCTTGAGAAAGAACGATGTCACAGTGAAGAACCAGATTTATATCCACTGGTTCTCCAGAACTGGTTAATTATATCATAGAAACAAGCGCGAGTTCGGAAGGTCCTGCTATTTTCCTCTTGGGCATTGCCTCAGCCACTGTAAATACAACAAGATTAAAGGACAAATTGTTAATAGAAATTCCTGAATTAGAAACACACCAGAAAGGAAGAAGTGTTCTACTTGCCTTGCCCTATCTCAGGCATCTGCCTACCCAGATACACTTGTGATTGCCAAAGCAGCAAAGATACTGAGGAAGCATATTATTGATCATCAGTCCAGGTTTGACGACACCTTTGGTGAAGGATGCATCAATGATGGCGTACCTCAAAGTCTGCTCGAACACTGAGCAAACATAAAGTCGCAGCTAAGGTTTTGCATAGCAAAGTCAGACCTAACTATTGCTCAGCTCCTGCAGTCAACCTGCTTCTCAAACCAAAATTCTTCATTAAAAAAATGAAGAATTTTTTTTTTATTCTTTTATTTGAAAGCAAACAATTTGAAAAATATGGTTTGGTGATTAATAAAAACTCAAGCATAACTGTCTGCATCTATTTATTTTGATATAACAAAAATTGTAAGTACATACATTAGGCCACTCAAGTGGTAGGGAAACTCCTTTTCCAGTGTTCATGGGCGTGGCTATCTATGACAAAACCAGGAAGAGAAACTTGGTAGAAATGCTTTATGATCATGGCAGGAGCATTTCTCATGATAGTGTGCCAGGGTTTGTGAGTTTTTAGATAAAAAAAAGATAAATAAATAAATAAAAAAATCTGTGGTTTATTGATTTTTTATTTGATTTTTTTATTTATTTGTTTTTTATTCGATAGATTTTTTATTTTTTTTATTTTTTAGATGTTTCTTCAATCCTTTTTATTTCTCAAAATGTATTTCTTGACAGAATTACTACTGATTCATCTTTTAGGTTTCCAGTTCTGGCCTAATGTATGTACTTGCAATTTTTTTTATATCAAAATAAATAGATGCAGAACAGTTATGGTTAAGTTTTATTACTCTCCAAACCATATTTTTCAAATTGTTTGCTTTCAAACTAAAAAAAAAATTCTTCATTTTTTTAATGAAAAAAATCAATGATTTGATCACTTGATTAAATCAACTTGATTTAAATCATTGCCAACCCTGCATGTCGCTGGTGATGATATCAGCCCGACTGGGAAATGCCACTGTCACCAAGATGTAAAATTAAATGTAGGCATAGATGAACATTTCATGTCTCTGTCTTCCTTAGTTGCTGTTATCTAGCAAAATGTTTCTTGGCGGCCATTTTTGTAGGCCATCTTTATCACAATGGTAAATATAAGCGCCTCGGTGGCGTGGTCGGTATGGTGTTGGTGTGCCACCTCGGTGTCCGCGAGTTCGATTCTCTGGCATTCCATTGAGGAGTGTGAGAGGTGTATTTCTGGTGATAGAAGTTCACTCTCGACGTGGTTCGGGAGTCTCGTAAAGCCGTTGGTCCCGTTGCTGAATAACTAATGGTTCCATACAACGTAAAAACACCATACAAACAAACAAACAATGGTAAAGTTAGTAGTAGGAGCTATGGTGATATCTTCAATTAATTCTACTGTGCAGGAATAAATGATCTGCATAATGATTGGTGTCTTTATTTCAACAATGACTATTGAAAGTGTCAGATATCGAACCAACTAGCGGCCATCTTGAAAAGTGGCTGCCATATTGGAATCCTGCGTGGACACCCAGATTTTTCAAAAGAGGTCATTAAAATGAGGCTTGTGCCAGATTTCATGCTTGTATCACAAGCTGAACTATTTTTCTACTTATCTGATGCACTATAGCGACTTCTATCCCGTAGGGCGGGTTAGTGCAGTAAGTGACCTCACGGGGTGCACTGTAGGGATTACTGATGGTTCTTTGCAGCGTCCCTTCGGGCCCGAGCTGCAACCCCTTTCATTCCTTTTACTGTATCTCCTTTCATATTGTCTTTCTTCCATCTTGCTATCCACCCTCTCCTAACGAATATTTTAAAGTGCAACTGCGAGGTTTTCCTTCTATTGCACATTTGAAACCTACCTATTCACAGTTTGCTTCCCAGCGCTGAATGACCTTATAGGTTCCAGTGCTTGGCCTTTGGCCTAAACTCTTCATTCCATCAGCGACTTGTATCATATTTATTATCCAAATTACATTTGACATGTCTTGATGCATCATTGGTTTTAATTTCTCAAAAAAAAAGAAAAAAGAAAAAAAACCCCATGTTTTTCCAGTGACTTTTGCGGCATTTTTCTCCACTTTTTTTTTTTTATTATTATTTATCTGGTCTGGGCGACAGTTCTGGTATCCAAATTATGAGGCGAGGCTTACAATTCTGCCCAATAACTTGCTCAACGCGCCTCAGTGGCGTGGTTGGTATGGTGTTGGCGTCCCACCTCGGTGGCCGCGAGTTCGATTCTCACCCATTCCATTGAGGAGTGAGAAATGTGTATTTCTGGTGATGGAAGTTCACTCTCGACGTGGTTCGGAAGTCACGTAAAGCCGTTGGTCCCGTTGCTGAATAACCACTGGTTCCATGCAACGTAATAATAAACACCATACAAACAATAATTTGCTCGAGACGAAAGTTGTGCCATGCAACGTCTGAGTTTGTGATTTCAGATTTTATATATACCGTAGTATTTGCCAGCATATAAGACGTGGTTTTGCTTTCAACGGTTATATGAAAAAATGACCCTACTTCTTTTGCAGCCGTAGCAAAGCACGTGTGTTTAATTGAGTGAGTGGACGAGAAATAAGCAAAAATTTAAAATACAATAATGGTAATAAATATCATATTAGTAGGGAAAAGCTCTCTATTGCGAGAGTATAAGTAATGTTCTAAAGGGTCCACAATAATAAAAAGTGTTGAGTCCGTGTAAAATTTTTAAAACTTTACAAAACGAGGTAACGACCGGTGTCAACGATCTTCAGCGGCTCTTGTTTTTAAATTGACCTTAGCACTTGTTGTAACTTATTGTTCATTTGGACTGAAGATGAACCCAGGAAAGGGTTCGATAGCTTTTTGTAAAGTTTTAAAAATTATATACGGACTCTTAACACTTTTTATTATTGTGGACCCTTTAGAACAAAATAGATATCATGATAAGCAATAATCCAAGTATTTTATTTTCATGAGTTCATAAGAATAAAGTTTGATTATTATATGCAGAGGACACGTTTACTGAGAGAGAGAGAGAGAGAGAGAGAGAGAGAGAGAGAGAGAGAGCATTGGGGCAACAATAATTTCTGGCCATATATCATAGCATATGCCAAAAACACATGGGAATGGGGCAGCTGAACAGGTCTTTTTGGTTTACCGCCAACATTTTTTTTTTTGTTCATCAAAAAGTTCCTTCGACAAAATATCTTTGTATAATATCCATGTAAATAACAGAGGTGCGTCTAGTGCGTCGTAGCGTCTAATACACCGGCAAACGGTGATTATTATGACTAACGATATGATTATCCTTATTAATATTCCTAAAGGTTTATTATGCTTATAATTTATCAGAAGTACGAGCCAGAGTAGAATATTTTATTGTCATTAGTGTATTAATGTCGTTAATGCATCCTAAATGTTTTTTTCTTTATACGGTAATTATGTTATTGACAAGAAATCACGCTAGAATCCCAAACCCCGCCTCTCTCTCTCTCTCTCTCTCTCTCTCTCTCTCTCTCTCTCTCTCTCATTTTTTTGTGATACTACATAATTCACTTAGCGCTTTTTTCTCTTCTTTTTTTACCTGTCTCTTGAAACACCGAAGCTTCAAAAGCAACGCAAGCGAGAAATTAATTGGATCCCATAGATTGTTATCTCCCCTCCCCTCCCCTCCTCATTATGCCTCCCCCCCTTCACCCATACTTCAGACTTAATTACATTCAGTTGAACTTATCCTTCATTAAATCGCTCTGATCCTATTTCATCTTTTCCGATCGACCTTCACACTCGTCGGCATGAGAAGGCGCAAGGTAGGACTATTATTATATTCGGTTCCTTCTTAGGAATTTCCGACTTCCCGTCAGAAATTCCCTAATTCCCGGCGAGATGGCGAGAAATATTCTGGGCGTGGCCTGGTGCTGGAGAGGTTGTCTATTCACTGGAATGGCTTCCTTTGGGTAGACTTTGGGAATGGAGTCTGCTGTTGGCCTAAGTCTTACTCCGTTCTTTGCTTTAAATTAGAATCCTAGAATTAATATTTCGGGATGGAATGAACTGGCAGCTTATATCCTTCGCAAGAGGTTATAACCTTTTGATATGTTTTAGTCCATGACAAAGGGTTTTAGTTTTTTAAGCTTCGGTTAATGAGAACGTAATCCTGTATTCAGGACTGTAATTAAAATAATTATTGCAATGCTGCCCTACATATTGTATATTTTTATGCGTCGACTGAATTGAGGGCGATAACCCATGACGTAAATCTAGTGTAACATTTTTGTCTTTTGTTTTAGAGGAAGTCGTTCATGAAAGTGTTCTGTTCGTTCATGTAGAGCGATCTTTCCTACCCCAGGGGTTTTCGGGGTTCGTTATGTAGGACTAATATTTCTGAGGGTCAATATCTTTATAATATTTATAGTCTTTTGTTGATGTTTCTACGGTCACCCCCAACGGTCTTGTACTGAACACGCCGCATAGGTGGATATATATCGGGTTAAAACCCTTGTGGGGGGTGGGGTGGACACTGTCTAGGAAAAATCCGCGCAAAAGAGTGATACAATTTGGCTTTTTCATTAAAGCCCTTCATCATGGAATTAAACTTTGCCTTTGAGGCTGAATTAGAGAGGCGTCTCTAACCTTCATTTTGTACCTATTACGATTTTCAAGCATACTTGACCTTGTCTTCATTAGCGTCGATGCAGCCTTCCGCAATTCCTTATTCGTAATCGATTCTTGAGCATATTAGGGCCATGATTAAATCTTGTTATTGGTATAGCATTTGCGCTTTCACCTGGATTACCTTGCACAGACATCCTCTCACGTTCTCCTAAACCAGATAAGTAGATTCAGAAGCTCTGACTAGGTATGTTGATTGGGTTGTGAAAGAGAGGTTAATAAACGTAAACAGATTATAATATGTATATATATATATTGTCTATATATATACTTATTATATTATATATTATATATATAATATTATTTATATATATATGGTATATATATACTAATATTATATATACATATATATAATATATATAACTATATCTATTATATCTTAATAATAGATATCTAGATATATATATCTAAGAATAATATATATATATATTATATATTATATATATATTATATAATATTATAATATTATATAAAATATTATATATCATTAGAATATACAAATATTATATATATATATATTATATTTATATATATATATATATATATATATATATATATATAATATATATATATCATATATATATATATATATATATATATATGTGTGTGTGTGTGTGTGTGTGTGTGTGTGTGTGTTTATCGATTAACTCTCCCCTATAGCTTAAGCAGAAGTATACCGAGCTTCGATGTGTCAATACATAGAAAATCACAAATAAAGTGAAAGGAAATGTGTTTCAACCATGTACATAGGAAGATATAAGCTTTCCTCTGAGTTATGGAAGTGTGTAGGTGTAAAAGAAGTTAAATATAAAAATATATCAAGATGAGGATCAGCTCGTTATAAAAAAAAGTGTAATATTCCACATCATCAAGTGATAATAGTCTGAGATGCAGCATCATATAATATCGTGAGATAAAAGAGTGTTGGCGGGTCTGCCCATTTTAATAGCCTTTCTCTGCCTTTTATTTTCCAGGCACTTTTAACAATCTTCCTAGTCGTCTTCCAGTATTCTGTCGCTTCCAGTCCTCGCCCTTTTTCCTCTTCTATTCTTTTTCATTCAAACATAACGCATTACATTGTCCTTCCAAGTGCAATCGCCACCTTCTCTCTCTCTCTCTCTCTCTCTCTCTCTCTCTCTCTCTCTCATATACGGATTTGTAGAACGTCTAAATGTTAGTAATTGGTAGCCTGAACCCAATGGCCTCATTACCTAATTCTGACTGAAAGGGACGACCTACTTTTTGAACCCTAACAATGTCCTCAAAGTATAAGTTGATTCCGACTCAATTTCCGACTTATCAATAACTATTCCCGCCATCCTTGTAATAAGTTGTTCTTAAACTCATTTTTTCTTTTTTCCTTTTATACATTTGTTTTCGACTGATTTGCAGATGTAGCTAATCTTTTATAAAAAGGCGACGAATTATTCCGTGCAAAAATGCAATTCGAATTAAAAATCCGTTTTCAGATTAATTTTGCCAAGTACATCCAGTTGCTTTAATCCCTTATAATGCAGACGCTTCTACAGTAACCTTTTATACAATCTGCAGTATTTTGGAGATAATAGTGTTTGATAAAAAGCCTCTCTGGAAGCCTTTCAGAGAGAGAGAGAGAGAGAGAGAGAGAGAGAGAGAGAGAGAGAGAGAGAGAGAGAGAGAGAGAGAAGAGAGTATCTGATGATACTCCAGCACCATGTAATCTTAATTTGAAAAATTATATTCATCTTAATAATAAGTCATCTACTTATTGTAACTTTTAAATCTCAATCTGAAGGGGATAATAAAACTCAAGCCAATTTTTAAACCGTTTTTCGAATGCCATAACATCTGGGTATTACTGGGATTTTTTAATTAAGCACGCAGCCGTTGGTAGTGATTGACGGCCAACCGCTGTTGTTATATTATCGTAATATTTTTATCGGTCTAATGTTCGTGAGGATGGTGATTAGTACGGAATATCTTACGATGAATAGTTCTCATTCTCGGAAAAAAAAAAAAAAAAAAAAAAAAAAAATCTCCAGCTTTGGAAAGCTTAAATCACCAGTACCATTTTTCTTAGTTTTTTTATTTTTTGTGTATTTATTTATTTATTATTGTTTTTATAAATCCAACAGCAAACTAACCTCCGACCTTTCCTCAAGGTCAGTATTGACAAACAGTCTTTCTGACCCCGTTTAACGCATTTATTAAGCAGAGATTTTAACGTTCCTAGACTCGTCAAGGGTACAGGTATGGTGTTGTCGATCGCCACACGTATAGCTGAAAATGTTTGTATTTTTAATATAAAGTTTGATGATCTATTCAACTCATGGTATTTTTATTTCTCGGTTCCGTTTCTTCATTATTTTCTATGTAATACTCGTATGTTTCATTTTAAAAATTTCATGAAAGCGAAGTGCCCACCCTTATAGTGAAATTCTTTTCAGAGTATCAATGGGTTGTCTGGGTAATTGCAAGATTTCAAACCTTTTTATTCATCAAGTCCATTAAAACACAATAATAACAGCACGCCAAAGCACATTTTAGTTTTTATGTCGTGGGGTTAAATTCATTTTGAGAGAGAGAGAGAGAGAGAGAGAGAGAGAGAGAGAGAGAGAGAGAGAGAGAGAGAGAGAACGGAAAAATAAGGTATTTACGAAATGTCAGATCTGAGTTGTTTTAAATAATGATCTGAAATTTTTTTTACTTAGGCTTTTGTGTTAATACGAGAGTGATTGTACAGATATAAATATAACAAGGCATCATTCGACCTCCAGCTTATGCGGGTCGCGTGTAAGATTTTCCCCTCACGTTTAAGTTGTAAATATTGTATTCCTAACTTAATGTGAAGTGGACTTCGTAATAGAGACTCATACTTTGTGCTACTTACATTAGCAACACGTATCAAATAAAAAGGACACAAATTAAACACGTTTATATACTCTCAGTCATAAGTGGAAACACAAAATAATCGAACAAAAACAGCCTAAATTCAGTACACCAAATAAATTGAAACGTGCTAAAATCTGCAGTCAAATAGAGCCTTGTTTCATCAACGAAAATTAAAATGAATATTCTATATTTTATTAGAAATCATTATTTTTGTACTGCTTAACATGCAAATTATTTATTTTTCACATTTTTATTCTCATAAGTATATCACTCATATCCTAATATCCTATCATAAAATTCCTGTATCTTTAACTGAACGCGAATCACCTGTTTCAGACCTTTTTAGGCTCTTCCATAGAACTTTTCTACCCCCCCCCCACCCCCCCCCCCCCCCCCCCCCCACAACAATATAGTTTGTAAGCTTACTCCCCAAGTAAGCAAAAACACTGGAAGCAAGAGGCTATGGTTAACCTTATAACAGGTGTTGACATCTGTAATACTCCTATTGGTATTTAATAACACAGGTATCAGTATTACAAAATATAATAATACTGATACCAGTATTATTATACTTTGTTATTAACCTTGGGTTACGTCGATGAGATTTCTCTGTCCAACTTTTGATCAAAATCAGCAGAAATTAAAGTCACATAATGTGTATCTTGACAAATCACCTTTTGGCATAATTAACGCACGAGTGTAGAGCCAAGATTTACTAGGTAATTAACTCGATAAAAGTGCTTTTGATCCGCATCATACTGAGATAATTGCGTCAGATTTTTCGAGCAAATATAATGCATCGTATCTCTTTCATGAAATTGCTGAAAAGACAGACAGAATCTTTTACATGAATGAAACGATTCGTTCCCAGCCAGAAATCAGACTTCGTTCACTGAACTCTTTGTAATGGCTGAAGGACGCTCTTACGTAAGGATTCCATTCTCCTCATCTTTTGGTCTCGTTTTGAAGATAGACTAACGCCATTATCTTCAAACTTTCATGTTGGACCCTTTTGTTGGCATTTCCGGTAGAACTGTTGGCTGATTTCGAACATTTTTTACGCTTTTTTAAAATTTTTATAATTTTTTTAGAATGTCGTAATGTGATTGGGTTAATGTTTCATGTTTGCACTTTCTGTGTACTCTTTATCGTGATTTTGATTTAGTGCAAAAACACAACCACACGCACAGTATATCTACGTATATATATATATATATATATATATATATATATATATATATATATTATATATATATATATATATATATATATATATATATATATATATAATATATATATATATATATATATATATATATATATATATCATACATACATACATATACAAACAAGCATACATACATACAGATACACGTAGACGCGCGCGCACACACCCATATATAGATATATATTAAAACTGGTTTCGACATATTATGCATTTATAATGAAAAAAATCAAATTTCCATACTTGTTTTTGCGGCAGATAAAAAATGAATAAAAATACAACCTATAAAATTTACCATGGAGCTGGAAATGATTCAAGCATATCTTTTTCAGCTTTCCAACACAAAGGATAACTGATTTAAGTTTAGTGAAATACATAAAACCTACCAATATTTACACATATTTGCATGATTATTATGGCTACAATGATAACGTAACCGAATCAATATTTGTACCATGTTTTGAAGAGCTTCATGTATCCTATGTATCCTATGTAGCCTATGTAGCCTAGATGATTGATGAAATCGGGTTATAGAAAATAGAGGCAAGCAATTAAAGTATCGTGAAATTGTATCAGACGAAGCACGGAGAACAGCATTGAGTCTTTTCATGGTAATAATAGAGAACCAACTAGCTCGAAGTGTGTGTGTGTGTGTGTGTGTGTGAGAGAGAGAGAGAGAGAGAGAGAGAGAGAGAGAGAGAGAGAGATTCAGAAATATATTTCTGTTTCACACGTGATTGTGTGTTGATTATTCCTACTATATTCACTCAGTAAGGATAATTCGAATGAAATTTAATTCGAATTATCCTTTCTGACTGAATATAATAGAGATAATCAACACAGACTCACGTGTGAAACCGGAGGTCCATCCAAGTCATCAAACAATATGCCAGACGCTACACCTGTGTTATTTCTTGATGGAAAACTGACAGGCATATCATTATATTTGTTATCATCTTCACCAGAGCAACATCACTCGATAAAATCATCACGTCGTACACGTTCCTTCTCAAAATAAACTAATCGAGGTATTATCTGCGTCCCTAGGCTCATGTTCCTCCACTTCCCGAAACTTTCTTTGACGAAATTGGATTATATTGCGTCCCAACCAGTACACTAATATTTAAGAATCCGCTCTCCTCATAGCACTGTTCTCTCTCTCTCTCTCTCTCTCTCTCTCTCTCTCTCTCTCTCTATATATATATATATATATATATATTATATATATATATATATTTATATATATATTATATATATATATTTCATACATATATATGTATAATATATATATATATATATATATATATATATATATATATATATATATATATATATATATGTGTGTGGTGTGTGTGTGTGTGTGTGTTTGTGCGAATATTTGCGTGTGAACGCAAGCTAGTAAGCTACTTAAGTTTGTAGTTTCCGCATTATTCAAGAGTCCTCTTATGTTTGTCGTTTGTCAGTTCAGTCTTTAGTTTGAAAAGAAGAAAAATAAAAAAAGACAAGAAAAAAGAGAGAATGCTTATTTTTTCTAGCCTTAAAGCCCCTTTCCGGTCTTTGAAAGGCGGGAATTTCCGTATGGTAAGAATGTCACTCCACTTAAGGGTGGGATAGGCCTTCCTTTATTAAGATTGAAGTAGCTGTCACGTTCGTGTGTGTCTTTCAGTCTCAGTGATGGAAAATCCCATTTGAATCGGGAGGATGTTCCAATAAAAACAGAGAGAGAGAGAGAGAGAGAGAGAGAGAGAGAGAGAGAATCTGACGGTATTTTATGCCCTTTTGAAGAACCCGAAGGATGATGAACGTTTTTGTTCTTCCAAAGGAGGTCGGTGGCGAATAACAGTGAACGATGTAAATTTTAAGCATTTCGATCGTAAATTATCGTAATACCATTTGGATTAGGCAACTGGGCGCCCTCCCATTCATTCTCTGCCCTTCATTCATTTATAATCTTGACTTATACGTTTGCACATGTATTTTTAACGCAAACTTTTGAGTGCATTTTCTGACTATTAATCTATTAAATGTATAATGAAGTTTCATTTACTGTTTCACAATGCTTGCCAAACTTTTTATGATCATCCAAGAGGGAAGGTTAAGATGGTATGGCCACCGGATGAGAAGAAAGAGCAATACATGGCAAGAGAATTGATGGACTTGGAGGTGGATGGAATACGAAGGAGAGAGAGGAAGACCTAAGCCCAGGTGGAGGAGAGATTGCATTAGAGATGATATGAGGGAGAAGGAAGTGCGGCAGGAAATGACACAGGACAGAGGTAGATGGAAGAGACTCATTAAAAACGGCGACCCCGAATAGGGATAAAGCTGGGAAGAAGAAGAAAAAGAATAACTTGATATTTTATACTTAATTGCCCAATATGTCGCATGTCGACACTTTGGAATTCCACGAGTCTTCCTTCACTTGTTCTGTCAAATTCCAAACGAAGTTTTACTTGCCAGCACCAAGCAACAAGAGCTTCGACCTTCGTTCCAGAGACTTTGTTCTTCTTTATGGAATCGTCAAAGGGTCTTTCGCCAGGTGTCGAGGTTTTTCCAGGGACGCAGAATAATGTCTGGTGGGAACGAGAGAGAGAGAGAGAGAGAGAGAGAGAGCGAGAGAGAGAGAGAGATAGAGAGAGAGAGAGAGACTGAAATGAACAGGAAGACAAAGAGGAGAGAAGAGAGAGAAGCCAATGTCTGGTGGGAACAAGAGAGAGAGAGAGAGAGAGAGAGAGAGAGAGAGAGAGAGAGAGTCGGGCTTGATGTGAACTGGAAGAGAAAGAGAGAATCTAGCGTGTGAGGGTGAGAACAGAGAGAGAGAGAGAGAGAGAGAGAGAGAGAGAGAGAAGAGCCAGGCTTGACGTGAACAGGAAGCCAGAGAGAGAGAAAGAGAGAAGCCAGTGTCTGAAGGTAACAGAGAGAGAGAGAGAGAGAGAGAGAGAAAATGGTTCATCCAGAAGGCAGTGACAGACTCGCATTCTGGAAAAATATTGGTTATAGGAAACTGGGATAAGGTAACAACTTGAAAATTACGTTGTTGGTAGAAGTGGGAAAGAACGAGACACCGAACCAAGTAATTCGAGGAGATGTTGTTCGCTTTTGATCATTAAAACCAAATAGTGTTATACTTCAGCAATATGCTCCCTTACCCTGGCAGGAGGGGCCTGGGGTGTGGGATGGGCCCCCAGTAGTTTCATGCGGTGCACTGTAGGCATTACTTAAGGTTCTTTGCAGCGTCCCTTCGGCCCCTAGCTGCAACCCCTCTTTCATTTTTTTTAGTGTACCTGTATTCATGTCCTCTCTCTTCCATCTTGCTATCCACCCTCTCCTAACAATTGTTGCAATGTGCAACTGTGAGGTTTTCCTCCTGTAACACCTTTCAAACCCCTCCATTCTCAGTTTCCGTTTCAGCGCTGAATGACCTCAAAGGTCCCAGTGAGGCAAAGACGCGCAAGTAGCGTTACTGCGATTTTGCTGCCGAAATATAAACAACCTTGCCATCCATCAGCCATTTTTGCCGACATGCAAAATGAGACGATCCACAATGAACCTTTCTTCAATTATATTTGTCCTTTTCTCATGTGAATGACTTCCTTGCCAAAGAGTGTCGTTCGTTGTATATAAGTTATTTAGACACTGTTGTCGATTTTGATAATTCTGTTGTATGCGAATAATCTTTTCAACCATAAAATCAGTATAAAGCGCCTCAGTGGCGTGGTCGGTATGGTGTTGGCGTACCACCTCGGTGGCCACGAGTTCGATTCTCGTGCGTTCCACTGAGGAGTGAGAGATGTGTATTTCTGGTGATAGAAGTTCACTCTCGACGTGGTTCGGTAGTTACGTAAAACCGTTGGTCCCGTTGCTGAATAACCACTGGTTCCATGCAACGTAAAAACACCATACAAACACACAAACAAACAAAACAATAAAATCAGTACAGAATTACTCCTGACTGTTGTCTTTTTAAAGCTTTGCTCCTTTGCTTTGAGGGGACGGAGTTGTTAAAAAGAGAATATTAGTCACATTTAGTGTTTTCAACACAACTAGACTTGTCATTGAATTCTCTTCCATTTTTTTTTTCGAAAGGGGAATAACGACAACGAAAGAAGTTTCAAACCTACTGCCGTTTCAATATCCCTTTCTGGGTATGAGGCCCTCAGAGACATATTCACTTGTTTAGTGTTAAGTAGTAGCGCTCTTGCGAGTAAGTATTCAGGCTTTTAATACGACTCGTGAAATTTTAAAAGACTTTTGTAGTCAATGCGAGGCTGTTGGAAGTGCCATTCCACATCAAGTCTAGCAGTTGTTATTGCTTAATTTCACGTAAAAATGGGAAAACGACCATTCGTAAAACGGAAACAGTTATACCTTGCAAATGGGCCTGCAGGTGGCCGTTCCGCAGAACGAGTTTCCGTCGTGAATGCCATTATGTGCCATCTAAGCAACTGCGTAAATCAGAAATGGAAATGAAGTCGAACAAAGGCAAGCTCGAGATAGGACCGATGCCGAATGTTAAGTAAGATCCTTTCGAAAAGGGCTTTGTATCATATATATACAAATAAGTTAGAAAACGGACCGGCAGCTGTGACACAAGAAACCAGTAATGTTTTGAAGAAAATGCGCCTTGGAAGGTTTTATTCAATTGTGTTTTCCAGGCGAAAAGGAGTTTAAATTGGTCGCGGGAGTTAGAATGTTGATGTAGTCTACAGTGAAGAAAAGTATGCTCTGTTTGTCATGATGTATTTGTTGTCAAGGGTAATATGGAATATGTTATTTTTCTGCGAGGGTCAGGCATCCCCGAAGTAATGGCTATTTTTTTTTTTTTAAGTAAATTTTTTTAAGAGTCACGAATCCCTATTGCCATTGAATCACAAGTAAGATAAGATTAACAGGTTGTTTTGGAAATTAGGAATTCAGGTCTTTTTGTTTATTTTATTTATTTATTTATTTTTTTTAGAATGGTCGAAGATCATCATATCTTGATACGATGTTTAGCATGGACTTTGTCTCTTCCAGGGGAAGCCTTTCGTCGAAAAGAAAGCAATAAAAGGCAGATGAAAATTCGCAAGTGCGCTGCCCAAGAAATCTATAATAATTAATTCATATAGGTCTTATCCTAACACTCTAGGGCAGAGGGTATTTTTAGCCTTTTGATGACTCCAGACTTTCATTGAATTACCCCATTGTGGTTCCATACCCCCTTTGCTTAAGTCCGCTTAAGTCCTATTTGCTGATAGTATAACTTAACATACTTAGTTTAATACTTATACTTTAGGCATGAATAGCTAGGAAGACAACATATAAGAAAATCAAAAGCATTTATAATTTTGTGCAGTTATTTATTTACAAAATGTACCCATGTATGCATTGACGCATTAAAATCTGTTATATACAAATATCAACAGATCAGGTCCCATACCCCCACATGTGGTTCTCATACCCAGATGGGTATGGATACCCCCTATCAAGAACCCCTTTTTTTTAGAGGCATGTGCGTTACTTCTTTTGGGCACAGGCCTACTTTTCCTTTCTTGTCCTTTATGAGTTTGCGCTAGTTGAGGTCCTAACCTGCTCTTCTGACCGGCCTGTGCACGAAAATATTTGCATGGGATATGATCTACAATTATTTATTTTCCTTAGGCCTACCCCCATATGTCATACATCTTGTAGGCTGCGTCATGCAACAGCCTGAATTCCTGAGATAGTAGTGCAAGATAGAGCACATTTCTTTGTTGCACAAGACCTGCCGATTTTAAGACTGACAAGAAATGGGAACTAGATGGTCCCCAACGTACCTGGCAATGCTTACAATTGCTCTAAATATTTTAGGAAAATTGCCGATTTTTACTACCCTGGTTCTAGAAAACCGTATAGTGAACGGACATGAAATCGCTTTGATGAAGTGCCTGAAGGTTGACAAGTAGTCATATTTCGATAGTATTGAATTTAGAAGGTTGTTTGGGAAGAAAATTGAAGATGAACAACGGTCAGTTTCAGGAAGTTGTAAATGGTGGGTTCTTCATCAGAGTACGAATACTAGAATGATTTGTTTCTACAAAAATATTATACTTATATATATATATATATATATATATATATATATATATATATATATATATATATGGTTTTGTTAAGAATTGTTGCTGCTTCTTCAGCACTATTAATATAGTAGAGAGTCTTCTATTTTTTTGATGACGGGCTTTTCTCGTTGTTGCTTAGACTGGCAAGCAACTACCAAAGGGCATGGTAAAATTCGGTTGATTCATTTTGGTTTATTATTGCTTATACAATTCTCTCTCTCTCTCTCTCTCTCTCTCTCTCTCTCTCTCTCTCTCTCTCTCTCTCTCTCTCTCTCTCTCTCTCTCTCTCTCTCCAACGCGACGTTTCGTCCTGATACACGGGACATTATCCAGCGATGACTGCTGAGAGACTGAATTCCAGTGGCGAGTCCTTCCCTTATATCAGTCCCTCAGCAGTCATCGCTGGATAATGTCCCGTGGATCATGACGGAACGTCACGTTGGAGAGAGAGAGAGAGAGAGAGAGAGAATTGTATAAGCAATAATAAACCCAAATGACTCAACCAAATTTTACCATGCCCTTTGGTGCGTTGCTCACCAGTCTAAGCAACAACGAAGAGGCCGTCATCAGAAAAACAGAGAAGATTCTCTAGAAAATTAATAGTGCTGAAGCAGCAATCATTTTTAACAAAACCTGCCTACGAGAAGGTCTCCTTCCGCGAAATATATATATATATATATATATATATATATATATATATATAATATATATATATATATATATATATATCTCACCATTCTTCATCAATATCACGCTCCAGTACCTCATTTGCCAGTAAACCGGGTCTCATCTGAGATCAGGTCACGCACTGACTAATCCACCTAAGCCGGAAGGACAGAGTAATGCCTGTAAAATTGGAAGTGAAACGAATGGCTGCCATTTCTGTGTAATGAGTTTGGAGGAAATTAGTTGGCTAAAGGATTTTAAAGATAAAATGCGCATAATAGATGGTTGCCATTTCACCAAGATTACCATGCTGTTGCAGCAAGTACTTGCCTTCTACTATCATGTTGGAACGATAAATTTGCTATTTTTAGAACTTTGTGAGTAGGTATAAACTTCCTTTTCTCGTTGCTAAACGAAAAACCTAGTTTATTATTGAAGTTATTAAAGTTATCATTAACTCATGATTGGAGGTGAATTGGGAGTCATTACTATCCCACTATAACTCCCTATCTCTCCCCACGAGCCTTGCAGATCTGAAATATTTTGTCTAGGTAAGAGAAGAACATTGGGGACTATCTTATTTCTGTGGTTTGTACACATCGCGCACATTTGCATGCTTAACCTACCAATCTGGTAGCCAGAGTTCGCTCCCAGCTGCCGCCAACGCGGAATCAGAGGACTGTATTTCTTGTGATTAGAAATTAATTTCTCGATATGAGTTGGTTCGGATCCCACAATAAGCCACAGGTCTCGTTGTTGATTAACCAACTGGTTCCTAGCCACGTAAATAAAAATCCAATCCTTCGGGCCAACCCTTGGAGAGCTATTAATCAACTCAGTGGTCTGGTTAAAATAAGATATACTTTTAACATGCTTAACAATCCAGAGTCGCCCTTGAAAATAATATTCTTCAGTGTGTAGGTCTGCGACCCAACAAAAAGTATTATTGGAACCCTACTCATCGTTTCTCAGTTTGTTAGGGCAAATGCAGCTCTCCACCAGGCTTGTTATTGCCTGCATTAATGGGCCCCATACACTGAACGAGATTGTATGAACGGTTCCCTGAACGATTGTCGTTATCGACACACACACACACGCACACACACACACACACACTATTCAGACAATATGAACGATCTCCTCACCGATTTCAGTCTGAACAAAGATTATGTCTGAAGACATGACGCCATCTCTAGAAGAGACGTAAGCGATAGTATTATATCGGCAGAGAAACACATACTACATTGAACGACCTGTGTATGATAGACTTGAGTCGATAGTCAGCAACTGGTCGTGACAGATTCCCGCCGAGATCGTTCAGATCACGAAACACCGCCCACTTTGCATTCAGAGAAGCCTATACGCAATAGCTTTACGAAAGATACAGACAGTTGTTCAGATAATGGTTCATTCAGTCGTTCAGTTAATGGGGTCCTTAAACCTCCTATTACATAAACCAGCGATATTATAAACGAGCGTCTCTTCTTGAGACTTCTGAAAGTTAACGATTCTTTCCTCCTTTTGAAAACTGACACTGTTGCTTCTGGTCTTGATGAAGCGTTTTATTCAAGTAGTTTAATGAGATCTTTATCGTTTTGTATAGAATTTCGACTCTCTTGGCTGCCATTGATGGAACCTTCTCTTCACTTTCCTTCGAGTTCTCCCTAATGTTGTGGGTTTGGCTTCTCCGGGCTTGTTTGTGCTATTCAGCATAACTTCCGTTGTGTGCAAGTTATTTCTTCCCCCTTGCATTTTGCAAAGCTTGCGTCTTTCACAAGTTGTATGCAGCAGATATTTCTTGATTTATTTAGTCTCTTCATGTGTGTGTGTGTGTGTATATATATATATATATATATATATAGTGTGTGTGTGTGTATATTCGTATATGTACTACGTATATACATTATCATTGAATTTGTACAAATTCATGTCTAATTGGAAGAAATAAATATGGCATTTCTTGACGAAACTATGAGACTACTGATATTGGGTGTTATGTTTTGTTCTATTCTTCTCTTTTCTTAAATTTCCCGCTGTTCTCGTAATTATCATCCAGATCTTTGCACTAAAAGGAAAAGGTGTGATAATAATACCACCCAGTGCTATTTATTAGCAATCACGAATTAACTTACCAAGACAAGAAGACGAAGCGAAACTAAAAGAAATCAAGAGTTGGGGAGATGTAGGAGAAAGCTGACAAGTAAAGTTTGTTAAAAAAAAAAAAAAAAAAAAAAAATGGAGAAGACACACTCGGTGCCAGTGGTGTAATATGGGTGTTTGTTTGTTCTGCCTCTCCTCAATCACGAGTGGTCAGCAAATAGAAGGGGTAACCCGTTTGGCTAAATCTTGAATTAATATAACTTGCTCCGAACCCAAACGGAAATAATGACCTGTTGTTTGCTAGGTTTTCAACAACCGTTCTTTACTAGACATCATGTCTTGATCTTTTTCTCACTCCTCTATATAATATTTTATCCTGTATTCTTCTCTATTTACCTCTTCCACTTCAGTTTTATTCCGTATTATTTTGTCATTTCTATTCTTTCATATTTAGAGTTCCCACGATGTCTTTTTACCATTTCTCTCTCTCTCTCTCTCTCTCACCTCCTCTCCTTCTCTCTCTCTCTCTCTCTCTCTCTCTCCTCTCTCTCTCTTTCCGTCTGGTAACAATAGATTCATTTTTGGGGCAACGGGAAAATAGTATTTCAGTCGACCTTCGGGTCACAGGTATTAGAAATGTGGCGGAGTTAATATTCTTACGTTGGATTTAATCCTATTTGCTAAGTAGCTTATTTGGGCGTGAAAAATATCTATTTTGACTTCCAGTTGCAGACATGAGAGTGAGTATATATGTGTGTATTTGTGTGTGTATAGTATGTATGTATGTATATATATATATATATATATATATATATATATATATATATATATACGCACATATGTGTGTATGCGTCTATACATATATCTGTAGTGTATTTTTATTATATTTTTTATGGATTCACATTAGAAAAATATGTATACTTTATTACATAGGGAAAATCCAGTTATAGATTTCTGAACTTATAGGCACAATATATTGCGTTTCCTTTACTTGTAAGCCCAGTGTTTTTTTAATATATCGCTACATGAGCAAATCCAATAATGGCTGCCTAGCTGAAATCCCATAAGAATGCTTTTAGTTTCCTGTAGAAGAAGACCATTGATTTTTGTCTGTCCGTCCGCCCTCAGAATTTAAAAAAATTTTGAGGCTAGAGGGCTGCATATTGTTATATTGATCATCCACCCTACAGTCATCAAACATGCCAAATTGCAGCCCTCTAGCCTAAGTAGTTTTTATTTTATTTAATGGTAAAAGTTTCATTGGGCTGCGGTTGAGAATTTCATTGGCCCTGGCTGAGAGTTACATACTCTGTACAAAAGACTCGATTGCGCCGAAGCATTGTTTACTTGTTTGTGTTGTCGCCTGTTGCTCATACCTGGGTAAATTTGTTTTATTTTTCCCGTTGGTGTTCTTTTCTTTTCTTGCTCTCTGCTCTCATCGCAAGTAAATAGTTATTCGTATATAATACCTTTTATATTTTTCACTTGTGTAGTATAGTATATGTGTTTATAGCTGGTTCACTTAACCTTTGCCTGCGAGACGATTGTTTGGCGGCCGCTGATTGGCTGGGAGCCGCCCACCTCCCGGTACCAGCCAATCAGCTGCTGCCAAACAAACGTCTCATAAGCATAGGGCTCATCCAAGAATCTACCTTAAGTGAACCAGCTAGTTTGTTACGTCGGCCCCATTAGAAGTTATAGTTCCCAACCTTTGTCCTGAATCATCTTGACTTTTAAGTTAGAAGAAGGTTTTCCTAAAAGAGACTAGATAGCTAATGGAAACTACTACGTTTCTCCTCCGACATTTATCTTGATGGTTGTTGGTTTGGGAGAGACAAACAGACACCATACGATCCCGCGTAGGCAACGAAGTTACTTGCACACACGAGCACAATGATTGACGGAACCAATAATTAATTCATTCACTATTCTGTTATGTTTTTTCCCACCACTAAACTTAAATTTCAATGAAGGAGAGTCGGAGGTTCCGTTACGGTCGCCATCTTTGTCGCTGTTGTTCTTGTGGCTTGAGATGATTCTACCGCGTAGATTATGATTTTATGGCCCTTAATATTACAGTGATTCTCTTATTATAGGTTAAAGTTTGGTTAAACTTAGGTTATGGTTACAATAGATTTTAAAACGTCAGAATAAACATATTAACACCATTATTTTATTTCACACACAGAATATCAGTTACATGTTAATTATTTTTATCTCAACATCGGCTTCATTATATTTGGAATACGGCTGGAGACGAATGCAAGTAAGAAAAAGGGGATAAAACAAAGACTGCTGGCAAGCTGTGTGACAGCATTACTTGGTTAGAAGTCAGAGAGAGAGAGAGAGAGAGAGAGAGAGAGAGAGAGAGCGAGAGGAAGAGAGAGGAGAGAGAAAAGAAAGAGAGAGAAGAGAGAGAGAGAGAGAGAGAGAGAGAGAGAATTTAGTGCGGACCGGGAACAAACAGGTATGATAATTTTTAACCTATTTACGTTATAATTTTTTAAGTTTATATCTTTAGAGATAGGGACCCATTCTGTTAGGTATACACACGACGATAAAGCTGATTTTTTTGTTTCAAAATACCTACGTTCACGCACACACACAATCACTATTTGCTGTGTACAAGATTGTATGTTGAAGATTTCTGTTCGCCATTTAAAATGCTATTTACAGGCTCATGGCATATATGATCGCTAATTTATTACGGGGAGTTATATTTTACACTCGCACAATCACAGAGACACACACACATATGTCTTAGGCCCTAAGGCTTAGCACTTACCTTCAATATTTCTCTCCATGTTATATCTATCCAGGTTTCTTTCCGATATGGATATTCGAAGTCGGACAAATCAAGGAACTGATGGTGGCAGGAGCTGTTGTCGATCTTCGACATATTCCTGAACTCTGTCGAAAGTGAGAGAGGAAAATTGGTTATTACTGTTATTTTTTTTATAAAAAAAAATGAGAAGACAGACACACAGACAGAGGGATAAATTAGTTTGTGCAGGTGTTATAGTGATGATGATGGTGCTGTTATTTATTGTGATTCCACATTGTGGTCATTTTTTATTGGGCATTTGCTCTGAAAACTGGAAATTTGTGGTCTATTTTAATGGTCATTTTTTCTTAAAATTGTGAATTTGCCATTGTTGGCTAATCATAATTAGTTTTTGTTACTTATGCTGAAGACATCTTCCTTGCATTCTTTACACAAGCACATATATATATATAATATATATATATATATATATATATATATATATATATATATATATATTTGTGTGTGTTTGTGTATGTATGTAAGTATTTGTGTATATATATGTATATATAAGTAAAATATGATTTATATATATATATATATATATATATATATATATATAGTTTGTGTGTTTGTGTATGTATGTATGTATGTTTGTATTATATATATGTATATATAATATCATATGATATATATATATATATATATATGATTTATATATATATATATATATATATATATATATATATATATATATATATATATATATATATTTGTGTGTGTTTCTGTATGTATGTATGTATGTTTGTATTATATATATGTATATATAAGTAAAATATGATTTATATATATATATATATATATATATATATATATATATATATATATACACACACACACACCTAGAGAGCAAAGGTGACAAAGAGTACATCACATCAAGGGCAGGAATACAGAAGCAGATGAACAGTAACCATTTATTCTAACGTTTCATGATTCGTAATCACATCATCAGGGAGATCTACGACAATAAAATTCAATATACATATAAATTAATGAAGACAGTTATATACAAGACTTTACTTGAAAATGGTAACAAACAATAGAAGAAAACTGATAAGAACAGAATACAAAATTTTAAAAATCTGACAACAAGAAACAAAATGTTTAAAACCAGCCAACATACTTAAACACACACATACTTAACATTGGAGGCTAACCTACCACTCTAGAGGCTAAGGGCACACTAAGAAGAGAGCTATATATATATATATATATATATATATATATATATATATATATATATATATATATTATATATATATATATGTGTGTGTGTGTGTGTGTGTACATATATATGTAGTGTATGAATGCATGTATTTACGACCATAAGTTGGTCTCCTAATAAAGGGGTATACCCAGACGAGAAAGAAAGACAGCAGTCACTGCAGGTTCTTAACCTTTTGATGACCCCAGAGCCCCAATGAATTGCCCAATATGGTTCCATACCCCCTTTGCTTAAGTCCTCTTAAATCCTATTTGACAATATAACTTTATATACTTAGTTTAATGCATACT
Source organism: Macrobrachium nipponense (assembly GCF_015104395.2). Taxonomy (NCBI): domain Eukaryota; kingdom Metazoa; phylum Arthropoda; class Malacostraca; order Decapoda; family Palaemonidae; genus Macrobrachium; species Macrobrachium nipponense. The sequence goes on along the minus strand of NC_087218.1, from coordinate 67,520,709 downwards.
TTAGGTTCTCTTACCCTCATGGGGTATGGATACCCCCTGTTAAGAACTCCTGCTCTAAATAATAAATTCAGGTTGAACACTGCGTGAAGAAAGATGTGGTATTAACTTTCTAGATGAACTAAGGGTCTCACATTCCAATACCTCTTTCAGTCCATGTACGCATGTATCCAGCATTCTTCCTCTCCATCATCCTAAAGGGGCATTTACACCGGTGTGCCTTCCGCCTAGTTGCCGTGTGGCTACGCATGCCTATCTGCATACAATACGCTCGTTCACACATGCCATAGCTGCATGCCTCTGTGCGCATGCCTGTTTATGTTCACACTGAGAGTGGAGCAGTCGTCAATATGTCTGCTCTCGACCAAGCCGTTGCTGCTGCCGCAGCTGGTGTTATTTTGAGACAAAGGCGAAATCGAAGGAAAAGGCGTGAGTACTGCATCAATGAATATTTTGCACGTCGGAGGGTATGTGTGAGTGTAGGTAGAAGAAGAGGTTAACGGCAAGCAATGCGCTTTTCAAGAACTTCACACATATGGCTCCAGGACGGCTGTGGAACATCTTCAGCACCAGAACCGCTCTTCCTCTTGGTCATGTAGTCCTTGTGTACTCGTTGGAAGTACGACCGAAAGCATTTTATTTAATCTAGGACTGCCTTTGACGTCCCTAAATCATATTTAGCTATTAGGAACTGCAGGGCATCACTCTGTTTGACCCTGTCTTTATAATTGTCGGAGTTAGCATTCCACAGACAAGTAAAGGAGCGATAATCCTCAATGAAGTTAATACTTTTTTTCGTTTGACCAATCCGCCATACTGGCAATAGAGTAAACACGTATTAAATGGTGGCTGGCGTGCGACTGGCGACTGTTGAACGGCAGCAGCAGCAGACGAGTCTCCCCATCTGGAATGGGGAGAAACTTGCGCCTACGTGCCAGTGTGCACATTGGCCTGTGCGCACAGATTTGAGGCATGCCTCCCCTTGCGCAGAGGCATGCCTCTGCTTGCCTCTCCATGAAATAGGCGCATGCCTCCTGTGCGCACGAAAAGTTGCACCACTGTAAACGCGCCAAACACGTACACATTATGCGTTTCTTATAGCACTCTACTATCTTTCGTCTGCCAAAAGTGACGAAACCATCCCAAAGCATAGCTCTGACGTTTTCACTTTCGCGAACCTTGTTGCCACCACTTCTACTAAGTTACACAGTTTTTACCCATTTTAATCCTTCTTGCTCTACATACTCGTATACTGCATAAACAGTTAATCTCAAACTTAAATTTATTTCATCAATTTGAGTCCAATATCCACACTTCATTTAATACATGAAAGTTTGTTGAATAGGCCAGTCATGCATTCCAATTTGGCTTGTGTAATCATTCTTTTTCTTATCCACGTCTAGTGTATGCCTATCATGTAACTGATCTCTTCTCTCATCCGACCATCATCCAGTACAGTTATTCCTATATGCTTCACTTGCTCTCATTCTTCCACCATCCATAGCACCATATACTTGTCCACCTCCTCCTTTTCAATGTACTGTCTTATCCTCACTGTTGCTTTCATCTTTCGTCTTCTAAATTTAACCGACTTGATGTCGATGTGAGGTTGCAAGCCTAATGTCCTCATCCCCTGTCTGCTCCCAATCAAGTACTCACGTTTCCATATCTGGCCGAGTATCCTGAATTAATATCGGAAATGAGGAACATCTCAAGATGGGATCCTAAGACTTCCACAATATTAAGCTCCCGGACGTCATAGGATCCCTTTCCTAGGTTTATCTTGACTGTAGGCCTAAGCGTTCATCAATAGTAGGAAAGATTTGATCGGTTTTAAAAGAAACTATCTCACCTCTTGAGATATTACTTGACTTCCTTAACCTTAAGCGTATACTATACTCTCTCTCTCAGCTGGGAAAATGGATAATTTCCCATTCCATTTAGTTAAGCCCGCCACTAACGTTCAGTTCATGCCTGCACAGTTATAACTGTGCAGTCGGACTGTGCATGCAAATCTTAGCCACTAACGATACAGGCCGTTTTCTCAGCCCTCCGTAACAGCCATGGCGTCAACACACGATGCTCTGGCTGTAACTGACTTGCTGACATCATTGAAAAAAAAGAAAACTCATAAACGTCAAGCAAGACATCCAGTGAAAGAGTGCTTGATAAAGATGAATTAAATACTCCCATGTGAATTTGTTCAGAGATTAAATTTGGCCCCAAGGACTTTCTTAATGTTTATGGAATATTTTATGAATAAGGAAGAATTCTATGTTAGAATAATTAAGTTCGTAATCGCTTGTTTTTGTTTCAAAGTTGACACCTATAGGCCTAATATTTTTTCTATTTCATTAAAAGTGTTAATACTGATTTGTTTTCGTTTAAAAATTTACTTTCTGATGACGTGTTACAATGAATGAAAATCCTTAGCTTATTACTGTCTTCCTGTGTTTCATTAGTGTGTTGGTTAGTCTAATTTTATTTCAAAGCTAATTTCATTTCAAAACGAAATTCCGTGAGAAGTAAGAATGAAAAAACATACATATAGTCCAATATTATTTGATTTTGTTTCGTCTGAAAGTAGAAGATTATTTTGTTCTTATTTTAAAAACGGATTGCATACATGATGCATAATCATGAATACTAGACACACATTATTTTGCCATAATAAATATTTGTTCTCATTGAAAAACTGCCTTGCATATATGGTTTTTAACCACGAATAAACATATAGATAGGCTTAATATGTTA
>NC_087218.1:67435458-67512958 GCF_015104395.2 Macrobrachium nipponense | reverse complement strand
CAAAATAATGAAAATTTTTTTAAAGGAGCGACATGGACAAAAGGTAAAGTGACAAAAAAATAAGGAAAATTCAGGGTGACATACAAAAGTGACAAAAAAATAAGGAAAATTAAAGGAGTACATGACAAAAGTGACAAAAAATAAGAAAATCAAAGACGGACTTTGACAAAAAAAGTGACAAAAATAAGGAAAAAAAATCAAAGGAAGTGGAAAAAAATGACAAAGGAAGTGGGTACAAAAATAAGAAAATTAAACGAAAAGTGACAAAAAATGACAAAAGTGGACAAAAATAAAGGAAATCAAAGGAAGTGACCATGAAACAAAAAGTGACCAAAAAACAAAATAAAAAAGGGAAAATTAAAAGTTGTGGACATGACAAAGAGAAGTGACAGAAATAATTAGCAAATCAAATGAAAAGTGACCCAAAAAAAATACAAAAAATTGACAAAAATTAAAGGGAAAATTAAAGATGACATGACAAAAAGTGCAAAACAAAAAATAAATGGAAAATCAAAAGGAGTGGATACATGTAAAAACAAAAGTGACAAAAAATAAGGAAAATTGAAAAAGGAGTGACTGACAAAAGTGACAAAAATAAGGAAAATCAAAGGAGTGACATGACAAAAGTGACAAAAAATAAGGAAAATTAAAGGAGTGACATGACAAAAGTGACAAAAAATAAGGAAAATCAAAGGAGTGACATGACAAAAGTGACAAAAAATAAGGAAAATTAAAGGAGTGACATGACAAAAGTGACAAAAAATAAGGAAAATCAAAGGAGTGACATGACAGAAGTGACAAAAATAAGGAAAATTAAAGGAAATGAAATGCAAAAGTACAAAAAAAAAAAAAAATAAGGATTTCAAAAGGAAATGACAAAAAATGACAAAAGGACCCAAAAAAAATAAGGAAAATGTAAAGTGACATGACAGAAAAGTGACAAAAATAAGGGAAAAAACAAGGAAAATTAAAGACATGACAAAAGTGACAAAAAAATAAAAACCGGAAAATTCCAAAAACGGCCCCCCAAGTGCATGAAAAAAACAAAAAAAACAAAAAAAAGTGACAAAAAATAAGGAAATTAAAGGGTCAATGCGGGGGGAAAAAAAAAAATAAGGAAAGGAGTGACATGGACAAGTGGACAAAATCAGGAAAAATCAAAAGGAGGACATTCAGCAAGGACAAAAATAAGGAAAATCAAAGGAGTGATATGACAAAAGTGACAAAAAATAAGGAAAAACAAAGGAGTGACTTGACAGAAGTGACAAAAATAAGGAAAATCAAAGGAGTGACATGACAAAAGTGACAAAAAATAAGGAAAATTAAAGGAGTGATGTCACAAAAGTGACAAAAAATAAGGAAAATTAAAGGAGTGATGTCTCAAAAGTGACAAAAAATAAGGAAAATCAAAGGAATGAACATGACAAAAGGGACAAAAAATAAGGAAAATTAAAGGAGTGATGTGATAAAAGTGTCAAAAAATAAGGAAAATCAAAGGAGTGCATACAGAAAAGTACAAAAATAAAGGAAAAATTAGGTGTGATGACAAAAAGTGACAAAAAATAAGGAAAATCAAAGGAATAACATGACAGGGCAAAAAAATAAGGAAAAAATTAAAGTGTTGATTACAAAAGTGACAAAAAAATAGGGAAAATCAAAGGAAGTGGATAAAATGACAAAAGTGAAAAAAATAAGGAAAATCAAAGGAATGACATGACAAAAGTGACAAAAAATAAGGAAAATCAAAGGAATGACATGACAAAAGTGTCAAAAAATAAGGAAAATCAAAGGAGTGACATGACAAAAGTGTCAAAAAATAAGGAAAATTAAAGGAGTGACATAACAAAAGGGACAAAAAATAAGGACAAAAATAAGGCAAAACAAAGGAGTGACATGACAAAAGAGTGACAAAAAATAAGGAATCTCAAAGGAGTGACATGAAAAGTGACAAAAAATAAGGGAAATCAAAGGAGTGACATGACAAAAGTGACAAAAAATAAGGAAAATTAAAGGAGTGACATGACAAAAGTGACCAAAAATAAGGAAAATCAAAGGAGTGACATGGTTTTATACTTTGAAAACTCCTCAAAGGCCGCAGTTCAGTCCTTAATTGTTTTCCTAAACTTTTAACACTGCAGAAATTGTCTAGTTACTTAAAATACTAGTTTTTATATTCGTCAAGTTGTCCTCCATTTTTATGTCAGGTCCAGTTAATAAAATGTAGCCTATTTGTTTCCCTTTCTGTAATTGTCCCATCTCTATCGCCTCTCTGTCAGTCTTTTGAATGTCTCTCCTTTGAACCCTATTTAAAGAGTGACAAACAGAGAGAGAGAGAGAGAGAGAGAGAGAGAGAGAGAGAGAGAGAGAGAGAGAGAGATGTATGCATAAATGTGTGTGTGTATTTCGAATTGTATAAATCCTGTCACTGGCTTATTCCGATAACTGGTCGGGTTACTATTTCGAGAGCTCTGTGTAAGTGGAAATATATTTTTTACTCTCTTATGGTAAGAACCGCACGTGCTACACATCGGAAAAAAGACGTTGGTATATAACATAGTTGCACAAAACATGAACTGTGAAATATCCTGTCGCCGTAACATGGGTAAATAAAAGACAAAAAAAAAAATCACCAAAGCACTTAACACTGGACGGCAGAATCCTTCGAAGTTGTAATTGCAATCACCTGGCAGGTGCTCCCTAATAACCCGACGAAGTCATATTTACCGGTTGCCAATGCAGCCTTCGTGAGCAGTCCCAAAAATGCACATCAAAGGCCAAATCCAGCTGTGGAGTCCACTAACCTGCCACGCGTTTGTTTGACGTCCGCAAAGGTTATTTTTGTTAAATTTACACGTCGATGAAATCGAACTTCGACATATTTCCTCGTGTCTTTGGCTGGTGACACGTGAAAGTTTACATTTGGCGATGGACGTTTTCTCGCTCGGTCTCTTGGATGTCGGTGAACTCATAAAATCGCTCACGTAATGATACGGGGAGAGAGAGAGAGAGAGAGAGAGAGAGAGAGAGAGAGAGAGAGAGAGAGAGAGAGAGAGTCAAGTGCTCATGAAGCCTTGATTTGACGGTCCATTAATTAATCCAGGACGCTAGAAATCTGTGAGCAAATTTTCCCCCCATCGCCAATTTATTTTGTGATTTTTTTTTCTTTTTTCAAGTTGATGGATTTTTTTTTCAAGTTGATGGATTCTTTTTTTTTTTTTTTTTAGGAATATTTCCGGTGAAATGCACAAGCTCTTAGGTTTCCAGGAATTGACAGTACAGCTTTTTGATGTCTACGCGGTATGACTTCTGTAAATCAAAGTGTAATTTTGCCGTGTTGAAACATTGAAATGCACAGATTTTTTTTTTTTCTCGTACCAGTTGAGGTATTCCGTAGATTCGAATAACAGTGCCTCTAAGTATTCCACAGGATTTTGCTCATAACGGAGATCCCGCTAGATTTTCGGTATTGATAACTGAAGTGTTCCTTAGGTGGTGCACTCTGAATTTGTCTTCTGTAGAATTTTGCTTATAATGATTTATGCATTTACCATATTTTCTTTTGCTAAAAACCCTGTATGGGGATAGTGCCGTCAGTCCACCTCACTGGGTGCCTTGTAGGCATTACTTGAGGTTCTCTGCAGCGTGCCTTTGGCCCCTAGCTGCAACCCCTTTAATTCCTTTTACTGTACCTCTGCTCCTTTTTACACTCCACCTTCTCCTAGCAATTGTTACATAGTGCAACTGCTTTGAGGTTTTTCCTCCTGTTAAACCTTTATAACCTTTTACTCTCAATTTTTCTTTCATCGCCGAATGACCTCATAGGTTCCAGTCCATGGTCTTCGGTCTAAATTTAAAATCCATTCTATTCCTGAAGCTACAAAAAAAAAAAACTTTTTATTTCTCCCAGTTCGGGAAGTTCACAAGACGATGCTCTTTAACTCTGGATCAATAATGTGGGGATTTACAACTTATCCTTTCTTCACTGTAAAAGGAATCAGGTGCTAAACACCTGAGCGATATTACATAAGAGATGATCATCTTTTTCCTGTAATGTATTTGACCCTCGCCAGGAAAGTGACGTCAATCAAATTCTTTTATATACATACAAACCGTATTCAAGCTCAATCAAACCAAGTGTGACGTCATGACGTTATACTGTGCATGAAACGACGGCCAGTGCCCGTGTAAAGAAAGGCTTTTCGAAAAGACCGATTCCAGGAACGGATGAATATGGGTTTAAGTGAATCTTTGGGATGTGATTACTTAAATACCCACTTTCTTCTATTTGTGGCCGAAGTATACCTGGTCATTTTCTACTCTACCGACCCCAGGAGCCATTTTTTTTATTGCCCTGAATCCGTCTCGCTCTTGACCTCAATTACTGAGACAGTATGTTCCATCAAATAACTGCAATTTTATGGTATTCCGTTCTTGATGCATTTTTATGTAACTTTCTGGACGATGTGTATAAAATCGGAGTTATTGATCTTTTTTACACGTAGAGTGGCGGAGTATTTTCGAAATTGGTCTAAAGCTAACGTACGTTGTTTGTTATATATTAATTTTTCACAAGATTTTAATTTTTAGTTAGCATTAATTAATAGAGTGTATTGTATGATTCATATCAATGCTGATTGATGTTTAAAAAATAATTATGTATATATCATTGGGTATTGATTAATATATTACAAATCAATCATAATTTTGAACGTAAGAGTTTAAAAATCATTCATAACTTTGAACCCCATCTCAGGCTTTGAAGATATATGACCCGAACATTGGTCCAGTATGTGAAAATCATACATAAGTTCGAAAACTGATTGTTTTAAAAAGTATTGCTTTGACCTTTGGTTTCAGCCTTTTTAAAGATAAATTCGTAACTTCAAGAGTGGCAAGGCTGTTTACTGTTTAAACTTGTTAGCAAAGTGTTAAATCTCTCTCTCTCTCTCTCTCTCTCTCTCTCTCTCTCTCTCTCTCTCTCTCTCTCTTCTTGATTACTCTTAAGCTCTCCTCCGTGTTTAACAGTAATGAAACTCTGCAGTAATAATCTTACTAATATCCTGCAGCTCATTTTTACAGGATCGTCGATGGAATGAAGCCGTTGTTAAACTGTCCAATCTACGCTCAACCTTTAGTAATAGATTCCTTCGACAGGATATTGATTTTATATTAATTTTATGTCCCGTAAACATTGTGTTATGTGGGATACTCTATGATATGTTTATGTAAATGATATAAGACTACTGATCAATATCTATTTTAAGTAAGTGGTGGCTGAACAGTTCCTCTGTTCTTTTCATAGTAGGTACTTTCTACCTCTGTAATATTAAAATAGTCCTTACTTATGTTTCATTTTGCTCTTGATGTTCTGTCAAAACGCTTTCACTCATTCTTAGAAGCCACACTTCACACGCTATTTGTTAGTTTTGGTTAGTTCTAAGAGGGTTTTTTAGTTTTTAGTTTTTTTTGTGAAATGGCAAGGTAGGAAAAAATACTTATTGCATATCCGTGGTAGGTTTCTTTGGATAAGAATAATTCAAGGTCTTAGCAGATTGTAACCGGATTAGAAATTGATTTCTTTGTTTTTGGTAGATTTCAATAGATTCTAATATTTGGTAATTTATCGTAATTTTTTGTGCGTAATAATACATCTTGTTCAAAGTCGTGGTCACTTGTAACTGGCTGAAATTATTGTTCATAAGAAACTACTTCTTTGTCTTCAGCCCTTACCCATCTCTGTATGGGGTCGCTGTTCCGTGTAAGCTTTCTCTATCTTCTTTTATCCTGCGCATTCTGTTCTCTTAACCCCTTTTCCCGCGTGTCATTTGTTACGTTATCTTTCCATCTGAATCTTGGAAACCTCCTCCTCCTCCTCCCTCTCCATGACCCTTCTACACACACGATCCCCCTCTCTCCGCATGTCGTGACCCAACCACTGCAGTCTTCTTTGTCTTCTTTGCTGAATCTTTGACACTTCTACCACTTTGACTTCCCCTCTGATATAGTCGTTTCTGATCCTATCCCTTCTGGCGATTCCACACATCCTCCATCTCTACATCCTCATCTCTGCCACTTCTAACTTCCTGTCTTGAGCCTTCTCGATTGACCGCGTCTTAGCCCCATATACCATCGCTGGTCTAACAACACTTTTATGATGAATTCCTTTTACTTTTGCACTAATCCTCTTGAAACTGCTGACAAGAAATTCTCTTATTACTTATTGTTTTTCCTGTGGATAAAAATTGGGCAGCGTGTCTAAAGTGCATTCTGTTGACATTAAGGTGACTTATATTAAGTTACTATTAGGTAACCGTTACCGGGTTGTCTCATAAATGATAATATCCCACACAAGGTGTTGAGTATATTGGAAATTTTGTGCAAGTCTATCTCCTGATGTATAATTTTGTAAAGAATTTTGTATCGTAGAACTTAAAAAAAAAAAATGCATATACGTATATTTTCATCATATTTTGAAGTTTCCTATAGTTTCTGCTCTCTCCGATCAGAGAGAGAGAGAGAGAGAGAGAGAGAGAGAGAGAGAGAGAGAGAGAGAGAGAGAAGGGTCCAGATTCGAAAGATTAAGTTAAAAAAAATGAAAATAAAAAGAACCTGATGTGCAGAACTCAGAAATATAATCCGTACCCAACGCCCACGACGGGCAGTCCACTATACCAAGAACGTCAGGAAAATAATCCCGTTTTTCGAGAGAGTTCACTACATAAACGGAACGAACCCTACCAGGTATTATTGAATTGGTGATCTTCACGATTTGGGACTCCGTAGGCGGTTAGTGCCGTCAGTGTACCTGATACGGTGAACTGTAGGCATTACTTCAGGTTATTTGCAGCGTGCCTTCGGCCCCTAGCTGCAACCCCTTACGTTCTTTTTACTGTACCTCCTTTTATAGATAAGGGCGCATGACCATCATGTCAGTGAGTTACTTGAACGTCGAGAGGTTTTACATATTATTATTATTATTATTATTATTATTATTATTATTATTATTATTATTATTATTATTATTATTATTATTATTATTTTGGAAGAAGACCCTCTTTCAAACAAGTCTTATTGAAAAACATTGCTGCATCAGCTGCATTCAACTTGTAAATAGTCTTCTCTATTTTTCCAATAATAGCTTTCTGTCTGCTTCTACAACTGGCAGGTATTGCGCCGATATTACTCATCAGGAGGAGTCAATTTCAGGGATAATGGTTACAAATTTATTTATTTGTCACAGTAAATAAAAAAATAGATCAAAATATAAGTTGATATAATAGCCATAGTTTCTTTCAATAAGACCTATTATTATTATTGTTATTATTATTATTATTATCCATGAGAGAGAGAGAGAGAGAGAGAGAGAGAGAGAGAGAGAGAGAGAGAGAGAGAGAGAGAGAAAAGAATCCTTCTCAGGTAGATGAGGATTAAAGCGCCTTTACTTAACTATATTTTATTGTTTACATTTTTTTTCATCATATATCTTGTCTCGGTTACACACCTTCGGTAACAGATTTTTTTTTATCCGTTTGACTTAGAAATCCTCTTTGAATGCTCGCCTTCTTTTCTAGACGCTGCTGGGTCGTGACATCGTCTTCTCCAAGGACGATTCTTAGATGTTATTTATAAAACTATTATGAACGATTTACAAACAGTGTTTGCTCTAATTTATAGGAGTGTTCTTTTACCTCTTTATGGCTGTGCATTCATCCTCACATGCTAGGAGAAAGAGAGGCTGTAAAGTTACTTACTTTTTCTTTTGCGTTTGTGTTAATTTAAGTACTCAGAGTGTGTAAGGGCGTGAGAGAGAGAGAGAGAGAGAGAGAGAGAGAGAGAGAGAGAGAGAGAGAGAGAGAGAGAGAGAGAGAGAATTATTATTGTACTTTCAAAGGATGAATGCCAGACACTTTGTATGAAATACAGCTACTGATGTCCACTTGCAGTCATGTGCCGTGGCTTTCAGAGGCCTCATTCCAGAAGTAATTTGAGGAATGTTGCGGCGAACGCCTGTGACTTGTGGAAGCTGTTTCAGTATTCGGAGTCTGTAAATGTGCGGTTGAGAGAAGGAGGTTCATTCCAGGTTTCAGTCTGTAAATTTTATGTGCATTGCGCTCCATGGCTTGCTTGTTCTCTACTTGTGCTTAATGTCTTTAGCCAAAACACTAATGAAGTTTTTTATTCTTTTTATTTTAGGAATATTTGTTATAGGTTGACATTGCATTGCCCTCCATGGTTGCTCGGGGTAGCGAAAACACCAATGAAGTTTTTTTTGGATTATCGAAAAATTTGTTATAGGTTGACATTGCATTGCACTTCATGGCTTGCTTGGGCTCTCTACTTATGCTTAAAGTCTTTAGCCAAAACACCAATGAACCAATGAAGTTTTTTCTATTATAAGAAAATTTTTTTATAGGCTGAAATGTTCAACTGAGATTAAATACATACATAACCTTCCCTTCTTCAAGAGGTTCCCACAAAAGGATAGTGCTGTCAGTGCACCTCCTACGGTGCACTGTAGGTATTATTTAAGGTTATTTGCAGCGTCCCCTTCCTGCAACCCGTTTAATTCCTCCGTTCGCATTCTCTTTCTCCCCATTCTACTTTCCACCTTCTCTTAACTTAGTCCGGCCACTCACCTCAGATGGGATTTGTCATGCCCGATCGAAGTGGGCGGGGTTTAAAAGTTTGAATGTGGGTAGGGTGTTTTTTTAGTCAAGTCTGATCTGATCAAGCCCGGAAGTCAAGCGGGATCGACAAACCTGATAATTGAGGTTTGAATGAGCAAATCACGGTCCGACACGACAGTCGAATAGGGGTTTTTCAGATTAAGTCGTTCAGAACTGATAGTTTGCCTGTGAGTGGTGTCTTCGACGAGGCTTGATGAACTAGAGGTTCATTTACCGAGAAACGGCACTGAAGAGGATCTATAGTTTAAAATGTCAGACTTTTGGGTAGATAATGAGTTTTGGACGGGACTCTTAGAGATTTGTAGGTCGCTGCAATGTCTATGGAATATAAGAAATAAAGAATATTCAGACAGACATAAGAGGAAGGAGTTCATCAGCCGCTAAATGAGAAACCAAAAGAAAAGTGCTAACAAAATTAAATTGCATTAAAGTTCCATATATATATATAATGTATATATATATATATATATATATATATATATATATATATATATATATATATATATATATATATATATATATATATATATATATATATATATATATATATGGGGGATACAATCCACAATGAAGTAAAATCCTCTTGTAGTTTAAAATATATATTTCTTGTACAGGATTAAAGCTTTCGACCATCAACTGTGGCCTTGTTCACAGTTGATGGTCGAAAGATTTAATCCTGTACAAGAAATATATATTTTTAACTACAAGAGGATTTTACTTCATTGTGGATTGTATCCCCATTTATTTAGAGGTACGACATAGTACCTGGCTTCTGCATATATATATATATATATATATATATATAATATATATATATATATATATATATATATATATATAGATTACGTGTAATAGAGTATTATACAATACCTCAAGTAATCTCTTAAAACAAAACAAATTGGTGCCATGCTCAGAATTTTAGTCAGTTTACATTTCATCATAAAAGAAAAAATAAGAAAATAAACAGAGTATTTTTTTTTACCGAAATGTGGGTGTAAAATCATAATTGGAGGTAATGATACCTCACACCCTTATCCTGACCCCATCATTCTCTTTAGGCAGTGCTGATTACTAAATACTGTAGCGTAATGACTGGTTAGATAATAACGATTTATTACCTGTTTACTTTTATCATTTTATACTCTAATTTTAATAACTCTTTATTACCGGTGTACTTTTAGAATTTTATACTCTAATTTTAAAACGATTATTACCTCTTTACTTTTGTAATTTCAATAACTCTAATTTTGATAACACTTTATTACCTTTTTACTTTTATGATTTTACACTCCAATTTTATACTATATAAACTGGTATATTTGCGGGAGAGTCACAGTTATTTTGAGATTTTAAAAGCGCGTAAATTTGTATCTAAGATACAAATATGTACATGCTTTTTATTTATTTTCATGTTGTCTTTGCAATGTGTTGTCCAAATAGCTTAACATGTCTCTGGTAGGACTCTTCCAAGAGTTTGGGAGTTATGTCCACACACTATTTTACTATTTTATATCTTGGTTAGAACAGCCAGTCGCTGTGGAGCGTAATGTGGTACTTAGCCTTTCATAGAGCGCTGTGGATTTCCTCATTTGCGTGTGTCCTTTTGCACGACCGTTATAAACATCTTTCTCGGAAATTGCATGTTGATTTGTCCATCCTTAAGTAATTAGCATACCAATCCCTGGGAGCTACCTGTATTTCCTCTATAAGCAATAAATATGTCTCTCTCTTCAACGACCAATCATTAACCCAATATTCTTTTTCGTGGCATTTTTTCCATTGTTACATAGGCTTTCCCATTGCCATGCCAAAAATTTGTTGATAAAATTCACCATTGAATATAAACTTACAATCACAAATGCACAAACTCGTGAGTGAAATAATGTGACTTATAGGTAGAGGTAATTCATGCTGAGTAAGTTCATTACTAAGATATTCTAAAATAGAGTCTATAGGGACTTTAGTAAAAAGAGAACATACATCAAAACTAACGAATCTATCAGTAGGGCAAAGAGCAATGGGAAGTCCTTTATCACCATTACTCTCAAACCTGTATATGGAATTCTTTGAAAAACGCTACTTACCTAATATCATTCATATTCCTGTAAAGTGGTACCGTTACGTTGATGATTGTTTAGCTGTTCTTCCTGTCGGTATTGATGTAAATGATTTACTCTCTAAATTAGATAACCAGGTACCATCGATTAAGTTTACTCTAGAATTAGAAAAAGACAATTGCCTCCCTTTCTTAGACGTTTTGATACATAGAGAACCATTTCAATGTAAATTCAGTATTTATAGGAAACCGACTAACAACTTAACTTATGTTCATTTCTTCTCAGGCCACCATCTTAATATAAAAATATCAATTTTTTCCTCTATGTTTTTACGAGCATTGCGAATTGTCAGTCCACAATATTTGGATCAAGAAATTGAATACATAAGAAAAATAGGGAAAGATTTATTTTATGCTATCCTTCACATTTATTAGACATTTGTTATAATAAAGCCCACAAAAAGTTTTATACTGTAAATAACACACAGAAAGAAAATTCTAAGAACATTCTCAGTTTGCCTTATTTTAACGGATTTGAAACCATTAAACCATTGTTGAAAGCTTTTAATGTCAACCTTGTTTTTTCCTATAATAACACACTAAAAAGAATGTTAATAAAAAATGGCCCCAGAGAAAGCAACAACATAATATATAAAATTCCATGTATGGATTGTCCCTCATTTTATCTCGGACAGTCCAGCAAAGGCTTAGAAGTAAGGCTAAGCCAGCATAAATATTCTGTAAAAACTGGGCAAAAATCTAATGCATTATTCATTCATTTAAGTGAAAACAACCACCGAATAAATTGGATTGATAGTTCAGTAATTGCAAGGTCAAGAGATGTCTTATCACGAAATCTTTTAGAATCTGCTTTAATACAACTTACTTTTCATTGTAATTTCAATGTTAGTCGTGGCCTTTTTCATTTAGACCCTTGTATCTGTAACATGTTTAAGAAGGACCTCTGAAAGATAATTACTACTTCATAAAAATCAGTTGCCTTAGAGTTATTAATTTTTGTATGTATGTCTTTCATGTATTGTGAATATGGTTTTGTTTACCAAGTTCTGAATACTGTCACCTAATCCTTAATTGTCTGGAAATTGTATCTGAGATGATTGTCTTAAACCTTTAATTGCACCCATTGTTTATGCTTGTTTGGGAAGGTTTCTTATCTTCCAGGTGTGTCGGATTCTAGGTACTAATCTCTTTATAATCCCTATCTGTCAGTTATACGAATCTTCTTGTATTGTCTTTTCTCGTATTTATGTCAGTATCTGCTCAGTAAAGGACTTTTAAAGTCGAAAGATCTTGCAGACCTCCTTCGTTTATTTTTCCTTTGTGGCATTTGATCTTTATTTATGGATTTATTTTCACGTTCCCTTAACTTTCGTGATTTCAGTTTATACATATAATGTATATATATATTTATATGTATATATAAATGGGTATTATAGGTAATATATATATTATATATTAAGGGATATATATAAGATATATAGAATAAGAGATATAGAGAGATAGAGATATTTTTCATATTAATAGATATATATATATATAATAGAGAAAGGATATAGTATATATTATTACATATACATATATGGAATTAGAAAAGATAGATATATATTATGTATTATATAAAAGAGATATATAAGTATAGAGAGACTAGATATATAGAGATATAAGTAGATAAAGTATATATTAGATATATACCAGATATATATGAGAGATAGAGAGAGATAGACTATAAGAGCTATTATAATATATATAGATAGATATATCTTAGATTATATTAGAGTTGCGAGAAGAGAGCTAGCTATTAGATTGAGTAGAGATAGAGATGTCTATATCGAGATATATAAGCGATATATAATCTATCATATATATATATATAATATAGATTAATAATATATACATATATATCTATCATATTAATAGATATATAGATAATATACATACACATATATGTAGGTACATATAATGACAGTGAAATTGCACACACTCATATATATACACATCCACATATATGTGTATGTATATATGATGTATATAAGGTATATACATATATAGACACACGTTTATTGATTTTTGTGTACTACGTGTTCTGAGATCCCATCATCTTGTGACCTCGAACTTTCCAGGAAATTTTCTAAATAGCGTAAAGGAGGAATTTCTCACCAAGAGATACAGTGAGAAGTCAGGATGTTTATCCCCGTATCCCCGTCGAAATGGCTTCAGTTTCTCTCTCTCTCTCTCTCTCTCTCTCTCTCTCTCTCTCTCTCTCTCTCTCTCTTCTTTGTGAGGATTTGTCTATTTTGATCATATTCGTGCGATTAGCAGGATAATTCTGTTTATATATTTATTTATTCATTTTTTGAGTAATTTTTTTTTTCAAGTAAATTTATTGGGTGTCGTCCCATCACGATTCCACGTCCCCCGAATTTTTGATCGTAAACTATTGTGACTTGTGTCTGAATGGGATTTGAATCCTTGAATCCTAAACATGAGAATGGTGTTTAAAGAACAGGCGGACTTTTCGGGAGTGTTTCAAGGTGATGATGGTTGAGTGATTGTTTGCCTATGCTTAAATGTTTAGTATTTCGGGGGTGGTTTGTCTCATTCGAAGAACTCCCAGTGAAACTTGTAAAGGAAATTGTGAGTGCTTATGTAAATGTTTTGTGTGTGTGTGTGTGTGTTTATGTGCGTTTTTATATTTTGGAGGGGGGAGGTTGGGAGGTGAAGCTCACATGTGTGTGTGTATGTATGTTTGTGAGTAAGAGGGAATATGCGCATAATAGCAGTAAGTGTAAGCAGTATGTCCAATTTATCAGTTCTTCTTTTTCATCGGTTTTACATTAGTCTTTTTTTTTTAATTCTGAATTTTGTGACTGTGTTTTGTATAATCATTGAGAATACTCGATTAAATTCCTGTTCATCAAAGTTTCCTCTTTCTTTTATGCCTATAAACTTACAAAACATTTCAGGAGGCGTAGTATTTATCGCCTTCTTTGGGATCAAGCGAACAGTTTTTATCACCTTTGCGCTTCTTTTCCTCCTCCATAACAAAGTCAGGCAAAGGGGTTAAATGTCCCGTGCCATCGACGTCCATAAAAAAATCACGGCTGTATCTCTCCTGAACGATTTAGGTCTTTAGAATCTTCTACATTTCAGCGCTATAGTCAGTCCTCTCTCTTGTCGGATCTCACAACTTAAGTCCTCAAGTGCTCAAGTTTATTTGTTTATTTGCACATTGAGAAGTTACTGGCGGCTTTGTGTATCTTAGTCATTTCTCATTAGCTTCACCCCGGTGTTGTTTGGCTTCGTCATAAGACTGTTTTGACTGTATGTGATTTTGTTTGAGTTGTCGCGGGACCAAAATAACACTCTTGCCTTTGAGGCACACAGTGCTTTCTCTTCTTCGTTATTTGACCAATTATTTTGATCAAATAAATGCTAATGCATTTGAAGAACTTTTGTAAAAAGAAAGATTCGTGTGCGAGTTGGATCTGGTTTCTTGACGCAGCACTCGATTCAAAACCTACTAGGACCAGGTGTGTAGTATATCCTGTCAGATTTGTTTGGTCTCGCTCCGTTCTAATTTGGTTTGTGTTTCGGGTACAGATCGTTGCCTTCGATTGGTTCTGGACCAGAGTCTCCCTCCTACCCCCTCCTCCCCCCCTTGTCAGCTTTCAACTGAGCCGTCTGTAAACGACATTATTCTTCTTTCTTGCCATATTGTAGTACATACCAGGTCTTCAGTGGCCCTAGTTTCATCTACTTCATTCTTTGGTATTTGTCCATTTTCTCTGCAGTTAGTACTTGAATGGTTACGCTGTTATGAGATTTATGTAAAAAAAATACACCCATTCATTTTTGTTTAAGAATCACAGGCGAATATTTGCTGTTCTATATGTGCCACATAATCCCTGCAAGGGAATAGCCTTTGATTTGGTTTTAGAGGCCATTTTCTCCTTTTATTTTTCCCGTTTCAAACTCTTGTCTGACGACAGGACTTTAGCAGGAAATCTGTGTTGGAACTTGATTTAAAAAAAAAACTAAACTAAACATTCTCCCTCCTGTTTGATAAAGAACAACACGCGAATAACTGCTGCTATTATTTCGGATCATTCCTATTAAGTAACGCGGTTTTTGCACTGGTTCCGATGCTGGGCACTCTGCCTTTCAGGGCAATGTTTAATAACTCCTGTATGACCGCGAACAACTGGTGTTTCTGGGAAACGTCCTGGCGACGTCATACAAAGCATATTAATCTTAGTCTCAAAATCAATACCATAGCGCCTGAAAAGAGCGATTTATTCCTAACATTTCGTAGCTACAAGCCACAACACCCACAGTTTTTAGGGCCTGAAGCGGATTTTCCATTGTAGATAATCCTGACCTGCTGTTCTACTCATCCAAGATAATCACGCTGATCATCTTGGAATATTAAGTCTTATCACTCTCGAAATAAAATTGTTGGAGGACAGAATAAATGAAGTTAACCCATAACTGTTTTTACCCTGATTACTCGAACAAATGTTTATATATATATATATATATATATATATATATATATATATATATATATATATATATATAAATATATATATTCTTATTTGTGTATTACCCTGCTCTATACTTTTTTCTTTGTTTCCACGTATGTCACACCATACTTCGGAAGCATGCTGATCGAATCAACGATCATTTTGGCTTGTTCCATATGATGTTATGTTTGCTCATAAAAAACGGCAACATTAATAATGAAACAAAGTATGTATCGATAAATTTCGTAGCACTGATAGCTAGTCTATAGGCAATCGACTCCACGTTTAGGTAAGCCGTCGTCCTGCTCAGGGAGGTCACCATAGGCCTATATCAATGCGGAAATCGAGCTTCGGGACGGTATACGTAGTCGTCCCTGGGGGTCGTCTTAACCCTCTTCTATGCTTCATTACCTTCACTTTTTTAACATTATTATCTAAAATTGTTTCTGAAGTAACACATCTTAGACTGATAATAGCGTGGAGAAAATGAATACTTTCTGAATCCGCAACTGAATAGTGTTCTTAAGGTAAATCTGGTATTTGTGAACTAATCGATAATTGGCAACATTGACCTATACAAAATTCGTGGCGGCTAAAAGCAGAACTTGATAGTATTCACTATTAAGTCTTAGTTTTAACGATGAGATTAACTATTGAAGTCGGCACGAATTTTGTTTAGGCCAATGACGCCAATTATCGATTGTTTCACAAGTACCAGATTAGCTTTAAGAACACTACCGATGCAGCAGCAACATATTTAGTATTGGCAGTGCAATTGTGGCAATAGCTTATGACCCGTTTCCTCGAGAGCTTTGCATTTTGCATAGGAAAATGACCACCGCGGGGGCTGGTATTGGTTTCAGAGTAACTAGACCGATACGCGCAGATTATTTCCCAGTATTGAAGTTTGGATTCTCATTACCCAGGGACTTCGGATTGCTAATGAGGGATTGGAAGGCCGGGTTCGAACCTTGGTTTCATAGATGTCGTTGATGAATTTCGAATAACTGAATAAACATAAATCATCATCATTTCTTATTGCAACATTGTTCTACCCACTGGAGTGCTGTGTCGTTTGCTGTTCTTAGATCCATGTCCGAACAAGTATAGGCCCTAGTGGGTAGCTACACAAGATGTGATTCATATTTTGGATTGGTTCCCCACAGGGGCATTCGGCACCATTGTGTGTAACCACTGTCCTACTGTAAAAATTAGAATGGCTTATTTAATCATTGTTTGAAAAATATTACACCTACCAACTTTTGTTCTTGAGATTAATTGCAGTGTACTAATGTGAATGATAGAATATCATTAAAATAATGCTTTCACTGATTTAGCATGTACATAGTGTTTGATAGGGGTCGAATGGAATGGCATGGAGTTCTGGATTACTTAAGAAAACTTTGTAATCATTATTTTCCATGGCTTTTAATTTGCACCATTAAGAATGTTTGCTAATAATAATAATAATAATAATAATAATAATAATAATAATAATAATAATAATAATAATAATAATAATTATCAAAGCTTGTATGCCGTCGTTTCATAGAATAATATAACATAGATATTACTATAGTAAATATAACATAGATATTACTATAGTAAATTCACATCAACCGTGCTTTTGATGTCTAGGCTTACCCCTTACGACGTTCCTGATTGGCTGTTGATAAGCCAGTCGCAGGGCTGGAAACTCTCAGTTTCTCGAGAGAGGTCACATGGGCAGGATGTATGTTCCACCTCTCCTGAGGGATACGTTTGAAAGACGTATCCCTCAGGAGAGTTGGAACATACATCCTGCCTATGTGAACTCTCTCGAGAGACAGAGAGTTTCCAGCCCTGCGACTGTCTTATCAACAGCCAATCAGGAGCGTCGTAAGGGACGGGCCTAGACATCAAATGGAAGGTTGATGTGAATCTACTATAGTACTTATACAAGTACTATTCATTTGTGATAGAATTTTATCAATATCACCAGTATAAGTACCATTAACTGAGTGTCGGAGAATATATGAATATATCTTCATTGGAAAGCTGTAAATAAGTTAGTCATTCTGTAAAGTCTGCAAACATGAAGAGCACTTAAATATTAAACAATCTACTAATACTTCTTAATTTTATGCATGTAATATGTTAATGCCTGTATAAATGTAGAGATGACAAGTTCCTATTTAAGAAACATAGTTGAAGGTTATTCATTGATAAGGTTATTCATTAGTAAATTGAAAAGGTCAAGGGGGCTCACCTTCAGGTATGTCGCTGTAGTAGTCCGGGTAGGCGGTAGATGTCGCCAGCAGCTCCGAAGAGGCGAAACTTGTCGCCAGAGAGGCTGTGGACATACCCAATGCTGTCATATCCATGTTGTTGGTTCACTTTTTTACGTCCTTTTCTGTCACTCATAAAATTTGGCTGTGTTTTATTACGGTTTGGGATTTACCTGGGTGATATGATTCTGCCACAATGTTTCAAGTCCTCATCACTACTTCCGTATCATGATTTCAATTGTCAGATTCAAATGGTTCAAGTTTCTTACAGCGCGTTTCAGATTTTTCGCTCCTTATGTTTTACATGGTATCTCTGAAAGGCATTATTGATAATATATTGTAAGTATTCACCACTTTACTTTCTGCGTTGGATAATATGCTAGCTATCTGAAATAAGTAAATAATTTATTTCACACCCTTAGTAAAGCTTAATTTTCTATAAGCTCAATTTTTCACGTTGCCCTTTTTCAAATCTTACTTTGAATGTGATTGTTTTGAATTCGCCCGCCACACCGGAAATAGATATATTTCTCTATTGAAGAGGAAAAATAAAGCCACTTAATTTGATTTTCAAAAGAACGTAAACGTGAAAGTCACTTTCCGTGTTAAACAGAGTGATGTATTTCTTGCTGTCACGAGCTAGGCCTAACTTTCGATTTTTGATCCAAGGTTACCTGACGATGTGTTTTCTGTTCCTCTGCTTTTGCGGGAAACTATCACGTGACGCTTCTGAACACAGTTGCCGTTAATCACTAACAAAGATTATTTGAATTGTTTCTCGTTTTTTTTCTAAAGTCTCTAAAAATTACTTATATAACTGAATATTTGCCAATCCATTCAAAACAATAATTAAACGCTTTTACGATAATCAAAACTGTTGTTTTAATATTTTTTTAGGTGAGATTAGCAAACCACTTCAAAATTAGCTCTAAAAGTATACTTACAAATTTGACATATATGTGTCCATCCTTGACTAAGAGTTAATGAGATTTATTTTCATCAGATGTCACGAGCGTTTGTTTACACAATTCCAATTGTCACGAGCGTTTGTTTACACAATTCCAATTCGATTCCCCTTCGAGCTTTGGCGAGTATCTTACTCAGTCTGCTTTTACTGGGACAATCGTACTAATGTGTTGGATTTTCTGTTCCTGCAAAAGAGAAGATAAAAGATTATTAACCTTTTTGTGTTTTAAGACATGGAAGTGATGCATTCTTAATTGTGATGATTGCGAGAGTAAGATTTATACTAATATGTCCAGTGAATTTTCAAACATTAGATTTTGAAACCAGATGTTGTCGTGGATTTGAAGTTACTTGATCAGAGAGAGAGAAGAGAGAGAGAGAGAGAAGAGAGAGAGAGAGAGAGAGAGAGATTTTATAAGGAACGTGTCCATGAAATTATATACATAGCTCTTCGTACGAGGAAAACTGCGTGAAACTCTGCGCGTGTAGAAATGTGTGCATACATCCAAATAAAAAAAAATAAAAAAAACATATTTCAGATGTATCTTTTATACGTTATACCAAATGCCTCTACTGTCACCACATCAACTTTAACAAACAGCCTCTCAGTAGCGTGGTCGGTATGGCGTTGGCGTGCCACCTCGGTGGCCGAGAGTTCGATTCTCGGGCATTCCATTGAGGTGTGAGAGATGTGTATTTCTGGTGATAGAAATTCACTCTCGATGTGGTTCGGAAGTCACGTAAAGCCGTTGGTCCCGTTGCTGAATAACCACTGGTTCCATGCAACGTAAAAATACCACACAAACTAAACTCTAACAAACAAAAGCTAATCACTGATTTACTTCTGGATTAGTAGGAATGAAGCTTATTAAGAAAATGGAATATAACTTGTATAACTTTTTGGCATCCTGCCACCACTCGCATGAATGTACGCAGTAAATCATTTGTATAGCCAAAACAACTGGCTTCAGTTCTGGATCAGTTCCACCATCACTAAGTGAGTGCAAGATGGGTACCACGGATGTTGGCACCAGCACGGAAGTTCACCACAGAGATCATTCACACATGATCCAGATAATATCTGTAGGAGATTAGTAACCCAGACTGAGGAATGGGATTCCTACTTTGAACCAACAGGTAGTATATAGAGATTGCATGCATAAAAATCCAAGATATAAAGCAAAAAAAAATAAATGGAAGCATTATGGTTCTCAAACCATCGAAAAGTTCATGCAAGTGGCATTAGTCAAAACAGGTGATGTCCTCTTGTATTTTGAATATTGAACATAAAGGAAAGACTCAAGCAGGCCTTTTGGTACTCAGTGATAATGGACCAGTACATACACACACAGTGAGAGAGAGAGAGAGAGAGAGAG
Source organism: Macrobrachium nipponense (assembly GCF_015104395.2). NCBI lineage: Eukaryota > Metazoa > Arthropoda > Malacostraca > Decapoda > Palaemonidae > Macrobrachium > Macrobrachium nipponense. The sequence continues at coordinate 67,493,062 of NC_087218.1, read as the reverse complement.
AGAGAGAGAGAGAGAGAGAGAGAGAGGAGGCTGTGCTAAGCCGGTATTTACCGATACCTTATATCCTATGTATGTTAGCCCGCTTATTTACCCAATCTAGCAATCTGAGAATTCATTCCTAGAGAGCTAAAAATAGATTGGGGAGAACTCACTTCACGTCTGAAACAATAAAATTAAAATCCGACCTTCAAACGCAAAGGATGTGGAACAAAAAGATTTGAAGTATGTGCCGTTACTACGTTCATACCATCGTCTCTGTGTACAGCAAAGACTATATGGTTTTCTAAGACCATAAAGTGTCTTTTTAATGGAAAAAAGAATAGATTGAGTCGAAGGCAACAAGAAGCAGCGGTTATTATTGACACTTAGTGTAGTATGACAGATAGAGATCGGCATAAGAATATCATTACATACTGGCTTATTCCAATTCATCGTTGTTATGGAAGCGATTAGTTTTCATTTTGTTATTGTTTAGATAAGTTCCTTACTTACGCACTCGTTATCATTATTTTTTTTTTTTACTTTGTATAGCTGTTAATTACAGTTTGTAGTTCCTCACCGATTACTTAAAGGTCAATAATTTTTGCATGAATAAGAGGAAGACTTGTGAGAAAAAATTGGTTCATCTTCATTCACGTCAGGCGATCGCCTCGTCAACCTTTAATATCAATTTAATTCGGTGTTTAAAGTATCAGCCTTTGTCGGAACCGTCTGAAAAATTGCGACTTTTCACTCTTTGTCCTTTTTCACGTCGCTCCAACAGGAAATTGGTTCCTGAAAACGCTTGGAATTTGGGATGGAAGTCGGAGAGAGATAATAAATGTTGAGTACGTAGGTTATCAAAAAGCACAGAAAATGAACCTATTAGAAGGTGGTCTTCTATCGTTCTTTAAATCTTGGGGTAAAAACCGTTATGGGTAGTCATCTGACTATTAAACCCAAAAGGGCTCCAAAGGGAAATCAGTCTGCAGAGAGAGAGAGAGAGAGAGAGAGAGAGAGAGAGAGAGAGAGAGAGAAAAAAGAAATAAAGATGATAGTCGCTGCCACATTGTCCAAATCAAATCAGAATTGTATTCTATCATTGGCAAGTAAAAAAAAAAATGCAGAGTTCGTTTTCGCGATATCAAGAAATAGTTAAAGTAGATAATAACATATTCCAGATTTTTTTTGGAAATCTGTAAGCGTAAGATAAACAAGACCAATGTTTTCATTAAGTCTGTAAGTAAATAAGATTTAAACAAATGTATTTCCACGATCTTTACAGATAACATGAATGAAAAGGGGAATTATTGACGATATTAACAGATAATTGTTAGGAATAACGATTATATTTTTGTGCTCTGTAAAACTAAATAAAAAAAATGATTGTTTTCCACACTGCTAATAGTTATATACGGAATGCTGGCGTTTAGATTCAAATGAAACGAATATAGGGCTTTGAATAGTTAAATAAAACAGATACGAACTAACATAAGTTTTAGGATAGTTAAACAGAAAGTGCAGAATATAATGGAAAAATTAAAGGTTTAACATTGACGTTTTTATAATAATCAGTATTGTTGTTTTTGTGTCCAGGTTTTATGCAGAAGCAGATCTCGGTCTTCACATTTTACTCCCTCTTGTGGCTAAGAAGATAGGGAATAGGATTTTACATCACTGATTATATCAGGTAGGAAGAAGGTAGTATTGTTCCACCAATAATTTTTAGGTGAAGTGGCTTCCTTATATTGTGTACATCACCTCAGACCACCCAACAGGAGGAGGATGAAAGTGTTGGTTGGGCAAGGAATGGCTAAAGCCATAGATTGAGGTACAATGTCATTTGCTGTGAATTCTGGATGCCAGGAAATTGTACCAACAACGGTTCGGAACCTTTTATTCTCGTTGTGGTCTGGCGTTTCGCGGATGGCAGTTTCAGATCGACGTGGGACATCCTATTATTAATGATTTATTTTAGGCAAATTGATGTGCTTATATTGCACGAATTATCATCGGCATTATGTATTGCTAAAACCAAAATACATAGACTTTTGTCTTCCATTATTCCATATACTTTGGCTAAGACAAAATAGCAACGGGCACCGTTCTGTACCCGGCCGGGTGAAGACGGTGGCGAGGGTGAGGGGGGGGGGGGGGGGGGGGGGGGGGGGGGAGGGGGGGGGGGGGGGGGGGGGGGGGGGATGGACATTGAAGGGAAGGGAAACGGGAATAATTGTGATCATCATTATTACTATAATTAGTTGATGATTTTGGGGAATTCATGTAATTCTTGTTATTTAGGAGTTAACGATCGTTAGTATGTGGCTTGATCTCTCATTAATTTCCATAAGAGAGTTAATGAATTGCTGTTATTATCAGTAGATGTAATCATTAGCCACTAATGATTACCATCGCCAGGAGACTCTTGCGACTTCTGCGATGGAGAGAAATTAATGATCACATTAATTGAAATTTGATAAATGATGTCTCGTAGATCGCTTCATCTCGTTAGGGGGATTCGGTTGCATGCGGAGGCGTCTCTCTCTCTCTCTCTCTCTCTCTCTCTCTCTCTCTCTCTCTCTGCACAGACGTACAGGCGAAGCTTAACAAGAGAGGTACCTGCGGAAAGGTAATTGAAATGAATGGGATTCAAAATTTATGATTGATGCGACGCCAAAAAACTATCCACCGGTCAATTAGTCATTGAGACTATGCATGAGTGTGTGTGTGTGTGTATGGGGGCGGTTGTGGGGCGGGTTTCTCGCGCGTATAGGACTTAGCTTTGTGCATATAACTTTATTTATTACACAGAATGTGGATTGGCGGTAAAGAGCAGGCTATTATTCTGTTATGCATAGAAAGGTTCATTGCTTTGGCTTTTTGTAACGCCAGAAAACAGTTGACTGGTCAGTAGCGGCTGCGATATTCAGTATATGTATGTATGTATATGAATATGTGTATATATATATATATATATATATATATATATATATATTATATATATATATAGGTATATATATATCTATCTATATATATATATATATATATATATATATATATATTATATATATATATATTTGTAAAAAAATATATTCCTGATAATTTTCACAAAGTATACCATGCTGAAGGAAAATAATACTCTTATGAATTACTGTGAAATAGTACTGAACGAACGCCTCTTTCCCCTCTAAGTATCGGTTTCAAAGTGCATTTCTGTGGTAGGCGAGAATAGTTTCAGTAAAACCATCTCCAAGTGCTCTCAGAAGATTAAAGATTCCTTGATGCATATTGCGTGGGCGATTCTTGTGAAGGAAACTTTATGCCAGAGTTGTTTCGAATAGGTTTTTGTTGGATTTTTATCGATTTGCCATCCATTTTATGTCGTAGGTATTTCTGCCAGGATGTGCGTTTGAATTGCAGGGCAAACGAACTGATGGCCAAATAAATCTGAATGTATATTTCAATTTTTAATTGCAGGTGATATTCAACTGTTAACTTCCACTTGATCAATCCTTTGCAAAATGTCATCTGCAATATTCGTTTTGATTTTGAAATGGCCCCATCCGAAGTAGTCTGTCTCTGCAATGGCGCCAGTGTGAGTGGAGTAGGGTTCAGATGCATTTACGTGTAAGTGATGAAGTCTTATGTTAGTTTTATTTAGGAATCGTATTTGCAGGATATTTGACAGCGTCCATTTAAACTAATACGTTTTAACAACTTATAATTGATTATGTACGTCTTGACAACTTATAATTGACTATGTCCGTTTACAGCTTATAATTGATTATGTACGTTTTAACAACTTATAATTGATTATGTACGTTTTAACAACTTATAATATGATTATGTAAGCTATGGTTACCTTGACCTGACCTGACGCAAGACTAATTGTGATACTCAATGATAATTGTATCGTCTGCCGATGAGATCTGACTGGTTTCTTGATGTTTCAGATATGTTTGTTTCAATTCCAGCTCTAAAATCTTTCCTTGCACGTGTTGACTCTATTCCCTAAGTGAGTGGGAGTCTTTTTAAGTTAAAGAACCCGATCTCTTTCCATTATCTTTAAAAGAACTCTTCCATCATCAGCTAGATAGCTTCCTGTGGACGTCAGAACTCCCTTTAAGTTTTGCAATCAGCCACTGGTCTTCAAGGGATCGGTCTTCAAGGGATCGCTCTCGCTCTCGCAAGAGAGCTGGTGCTGATTTTTTTTCTCTCCGTTTCTTTTTATTTTTATCTCGTGTCGAAGCGATAAAAGACGCTTTTTGCCTGAGGCCTTATTGCCTTCATCTCGAGTCGTTTGACGAGTGGTGATAGTTCGTTTGAAGGAAACGATGGAGTGGAAAGAATTCGAGTCCGTTTTGACGGGCCCAGGATTGGAACTGGGGAAGCGCGGGGAGAAGGAACCGGCCTATTGGAGGAGGAGGACGTTTCCTTGGGTCAACAGTGTAGGGAAGTTGATGAGGAGGAGGAGGGTCTGCATTTATTTCTGTCAATTGATTTCGAGATTCTATACTGATTTGTGAACAGACCACCGAGGATGTTTAATTTTCTTAATTTTTTTTTTTTATATTAATAATGAGGTTTGCCAAGCCTTGACGGAATAGCCTTTCGAACATAGGCTTGACGTACCTCTTTACAATAGCACCAAGCATTTCTGGATCTTGCAACAAACCTTAGTGTCTTGGTTTTAACAACAGCTGGTTATGATTAGGCGAGAAATCCACAAAAGCTAATAATCTTTCCATTCCCTTTCCCCCTGGATTAAACAAATATGCTCGTGCCGGCAGCAAAGTGACACCACAAGAGCGATCCTAATTATTCAACCGCCGTTGGTTGCTGAGCAAACATCCCGGACGCAAGATACATAAGAGATGCCAGAAAATGTTCCTATATGAGAATTTTTTTTTTTTTCATTATCCCCCACCTGCCTCTCGACTGTTACTACTTCTCCACTGGCCAACGCTTAACCAACAATTTCCACTTTCCAGTATGTATTTTGCAGAATTTGGAAGCGTGCATGTCAAACGTGATTGCAAAGTACACATTTCATGCAGATATGAAATATGAATTATGGTTCTTGACTGTTGCTTGGAAACACTAGCTAAAATCACTTACACACGCGTACACACATACACATACACACACACACACACATATATATATATATATATATATATAATATATATATATATGTATGTATGTATGTGTGTGTGTTGGTATGTTTTCATTTTATAATCTTTTGCTTCTTAAAAGGGAATGGCCTCCACAGGTGCTACCCTGTCGGTTTTCGCAAAGTACTAATATATATATATATATATATATATATATATTATATATATATATATATATATATATAGATATATATATATATAGATAGATACAAATATACATATTTACATACAAGGAGACGAAGCACACTTATTCCATGGAGGAAGGAACGTGTCCATCTGCTTGAGTATATTACCATGAGATGAAAATGAAATATGACTGGAACTTCTCGTGAAGAAAAGAACGTTCATTTGTTTTGTTTATTTTGAACCGAATTTCTTACATACATACGTATGTATGTATGTGCATGTACGTATGTTGTCATGAATGGCCAACTGAAACTCAATGTTAACGTATTATAATTTGCGTATATACTATAATGCCGCCAGTCTCTCTCGAAACTGGATTTAATTTCGTCTTCTCGAAATTGATGTAAGTTATCAAGATGTTGCTTTGTTTTCTGAGTTTATTCTTCGCGGATGTTGCCTTCTTTCCTATGATGCAATCGCTCGTATCAGATTTAATTTCCTTTTTAACTTCATGTCTTCCATTTGTCTTTGAGTGTGTGTGTGTTTGTTTGCGTTACGGACGTTGGTGCGGCGTCGTAAACAAAGATGAAGTTTATAACTTCTTGAGGTAAAAGAATACAATTTAGGAAATTCAAGAACGATGCCGTGACGTCATAAGGACAACTGCCCCAAGTGCACATAATAATGTCATTATTGTTTGTTGAAGGAGAGTGAGAGTGTGTGGTGGGAAGCATGACCAGAAACATCAAAGCAAATGAACGCAGTCATTGTGGCTTTGAACCACAACGGAACACAGGAAATAACAAGCTCTACATTGCATACTTAGAGACAAATGGGTCTGTCCCATTCTTTATCTCTCTTCCTTATACCTTCCTTTAGCCCCCCTATTACCCCTTCAAAAACCTTATCTTCTTTCCGAGGGGACCTTAGGGTTTCCTTATCCTGTCCTATCCCCCCCCCCCCCCCCCGCCCCTATTGTTGTTATCATGGCTTCATGATCAAAGACCCCGTAGGTGTGTAGTGCCGTCAGTGGTCCTTATGCGGTATTACTTAAGGTTCTTTCGTTGTCCCTTCGGTCCCTAGCTGCAACCACCTTTCATTCCTTTTACTGTACCTCCATTCATATTCTTTCTTCCATCTTGCTATCCACCCTCTGATAACAATTGTTTCATGCGAGGCTTTCCTCCTGTTACACCTTTCAGACTTTTCTACTCTCAATGGCCTTTTCAGCGCTGAGTGGACCTCATAGGTCGCAGTGCTTGGTCTTTGGCCAAATCTTTAAATTACATACTTTTCTGTTCGTGGTCAAGAGAGGTTAAAATGGTGATCAAAACGTGAAAAAAATCGATCAAAACAATAAGGAGAAGAAGAATGACAAGACAGTGGAAAGAATTTTGAAATGAAGAAAAAGTAAAAAATAAAAAAAAAGTAAGCAACATTCACGAAGGGAAGCAGTACCAAAACACTCGAGTGAAACATAAACAGCAGATCATGCTTGATTAAAACTATCTGAGAACGAGAGAAAAAAGAAGAGGCCGAAAACTCGGCCAATTACAGTTTAGTTTCATTCTTTAATTACTAAGGAAGACTTATACTTCGGAGGTCGATCTTCTGGCGAAATTTGAGAACAAAAAACTGTAGGTTTTTACAGGTCGCGAGAGAGAGAGAGAGAGAGAGAGAGAGAGAGAGAGAGAGAGAGAGAGAGAGAGAGGCTATGGCCGGGAATTCGTTCCATCTCACTTTCATCCTAGGTATCAATGTACTGTGGGCTGAGCGCGGCCTTTAAAAGATGTTCACTCTTTTAAACGAATCTTAATTAACGGACGGAAATTTTTTTTTTTATTCCTTATTCTTTAGAGAAAGCGAGAAGCCCTCGTATTAAATTACGAATGGTGTCAAAGAGGGCTGAACGAGAAATCTTGCCTTACTGGGTCTGTTAGTGTTTTCCGAGTAGATTTTAAAATATTTTTCCCTTCTCGTTCTTTATATATTTCTCTTAATGAAAGTCCTTTCCTTGCCGACATTGTCTTCTACAGTTTCAAGGCGATACATTTATGTTAATTAGATGCGCCATTGAAGAAAATTGTGACACTATATTCTTGCCGAATATTTGTATCGTCATTGTTTTTAGTGGACCTTCATTCATTTTAGCGGCACTGTTCCTAGCGGTGCCAAAGTGACGTGTTTTATTTTTTGTGACCTAAGAAGGAGAGTCAGACTGTATTTTTTACTTTCATGGAAGAGATAATGGGACTGGTTTCCTTTTTGGGGGAACGGGACAGAAAGAGAATGATACATGTGGTTTGTTTTTTCTTATGAGGCATTGAAGTTCTTTATCGTTTCTGCTTTGTTATTAAATCCAATTTTCTCCTTATCATTCGTTTTCATATTTTTATCGTTTGTTTATTTATATTCTCATTTCTTTCTTATTTTGCATTAAATAGAGTTTTTTTTGTGTCTTCACTAATGAGCACAGCAACATTCCATCGTTAGTACAAAGCTTCAGTCATTAGACATATTTAAGTATTGCGCTTGGAGATATTCCTTTGGAAGTGCTGGGATGTGCTACGGTGATAATATTTTTGCGGGTGAGTAGTTGCTCATAGACTGATATTGAGGAAGTGCTCCCTCTCTCTCTCTCTCTCTCTCTCTCTCTTTCTCTCTCTCTCTCTCTCTGGAGTGATAAATGATCGCATGATGTCTCCTCGGATGGACTAATAAGTTTGAGGCATCCTAATCCTTGTAACCCCTTATAACACACTCTCTTCCTTTGTGTGGGTGCCTGGCTTTCTCTTTCATACTGTTTGTTTTCCTTATATTAATCTTGCAAATATAATTTCCTAGCGTTTTCCAATACCCTTAAACGAATCGAATAATGGATTTTATAAGCCTGTCGTTGCGTGAGGTAATTCGGAGATTATGATAATGTAATAATTTAGTATTTACAGTTTCTAAAAGTATCATGTCAGCAAAAGTAAATATGACAGCGTCCCTAAGAGAAGCACAGCCAATACACAGATTTTCCTAAGAAATTCGTAAAAACTAAACTTTCTGGGAAAGGAGGAGGAAAAAAAAAGGCTTTGACGTCTTGGAACGGATTGGGGATCGCTGATGCCGGAGAATCCTTTCCCAGTTGACCTGAAGAAGTTTTCTCTTAATATATTTTCTCAAGGTTTGGGAATAACAAGAGTGAATGCGCTGCGACAGAAACTATAATTTTGAACTGCGGTTTGTCGCTGAGTTTTTTTAAATGAGGTCTGAGATGGAGAACTGTCGTATCGTTTTCTATTACCTTTTGTTCTCCGGGCCTGGGTTAGAAAAATTTATAATATTACACATCTCGTGGACCTTTGATTTTTCGAAAAAAGGAAATTTTTCTTGTATTGCCAGAAAGCGGCTGCTTAATATATGTGTATCACTACCAGACTGACGGAAAAATCTTTGAGCTTTCAAAGGCTTAGGAAAGACTAGTGTATAATTATGTTAGCAAGCAAAGGCGTAATATTGAAAGTAGAAGCAATATGTACGAGCATTTTTGTCTACGCGAGCCAATGTATAGATTCTGTTTTCGCCAATCAGCAGCTTTCGCTCAAAGGCTGAGCTCGGACAAAAACAAGCCAGCTGGTGATGACATATTTAATCACTTAGCAGCTGAATTACGGATTAACTTCCTGAGCGGAAACCAGAAGTTTTATGAAGTATAATGTTCATTTGATGGAACGTCTAAAGTCTTCAGCTTCGATCGTACCATCTCGAATGTTCTCGTGTCGAAGGGGGAGTCTTAACTCTCGAAGGGAAAGAAAAAGAAAACTGGTGCCGAGATCAGAAAACGCTGTGAGATAGGAGCGGTTCTAGTTAGTCTATAATGTGAAAGATGGATTTCGAACAGTGACGTCTTGGATTTGAATACTGGAAATAAAGGGGCAAGTATTTAAAACTTTGGGATGGAATGGAATCCAGATTTAGATAAAACAAAAAAATAGACAGGTAGAGAATGGAATGGAGAATGACTCGTTATATAGACAGTCTGAAGGGTAAACGATTCCTGTATTTCGTAGAGAACTCTGAGGTATTATAACCCGATATGTATCCACCTTTGTCAAATTGTTATATTAATAAACGAAGATATCGTTTATTAATATAATTTTCGACCACACACTATGGAAATAGGTGTATATAATATTTTGATCCCGAGGGCTAGGTCTAAGGAAAATTTCCTTAGAGCCATGGGTGGCCAGACTTTTGGACTCTGAGATCTACTCTAAAGACTGAAACTCTTTTACAATCTACCATACTACATAATCACATATTATTACGTGGGATTTTTTTTTTTTTTAAATAGCGCCACAGTACGATAAAACATGAGTACAATTGCCTCTTATGTATATATATATATATATATATATATATATATATATATATATATATATATGAATGCTGGTAAAAATGTTCTGTAACAACAGAATTCCATCTGATAAAAGGAGCCCATAAAAACACCAAAATATAGAGAGAAAAGTACTATATTTCAGAGACTGCTTTCTCCCTCTTCAGGTAGATGAATGAGAAAAGTTTACAGAAAAGTTGGTATTTATACCAAGAGGTCCATCCACAGGAAAGCCAATTTAGGTCATCCCCGCTGATAATCTTCCTTTAATCTTCTTAAGTGTTGGTTGAATGAAAACCTTGTCGATCGTATCTGAAATCCATGCTCCTTTTGAGATGTTCATTACCTGCCTCTCTTTTATTAAGGCCGATTCCATCATTTGACTCTTGTACCGGCAGTTGCTGCTATAAATTACACGTGACAAATTCCAGTTTATTCTATGGTTATGTTCATTTATATGGTTGAAAATAGCCAAGTTCTGTTGTCCATACCTAACTGACCGTTTGTGTTGTATTAATCTCTTGGGAAGTGATTTACCTGTAAATCCGATGTAAGATTGGTCACAGTCCTGGCATGGGATTTCGTATACCCCAGAGTCCTTGGGAGATGTATTTTGTTGGACGTTAATCAGGGATTTGGCTAAGCCAAATCTCTGAAGAGGGAGACAGCAGTCTCTGAAATATAGTACTTTTCTCTATATTTTGGTGTTTTTATGGGCTCCTTTTATCAGATATACATATATATATATATATATATATATATATATATATATATATATATATATAGATATATATATATATATTTATACTTGTGATTTTGTTAGTTTATATAGGATTGTGGGGGAACGGCGATCGACCAAACAAGTGGCCGCGATCGACTGTCTGGCCACCTCTGCCTTAGACCTTGTCCGAGGTGATACCGTGATAGTACTAAACACGGCGTCCCAAGGCGCTTCCGCCATTTTAAGTTCTAGCACCCACGGTGTTGGTGTATTAGCACCTCGGAGTAGGTGACGCGCAGGAGGTGGATACATATACCGGGTTAATACCGAACTCTGCTGCAGCCTCTATTAGTGGTTGTGAGCAAACTGGTGGTAAGTTGATACATCGTTGTGGTTGCTTTTCGTACATTTACATTATGCCAGTTTATCTTCAATCCCTAATTATTGGAATGAAAACCTCCCATTTAATCCGTCATTCTGAAGGAGGATTGAGTCTCCTTCAGCCTCGTTAAGAAGGAAGGTCGCAGCCTACACTTTTTACTAAAAAAAAATTCCCAACTGCCTCCCATCATCCAGAACGGCTATGTTTGTGTCAGCGAGAAAGGGGAATAAAACTACCCCTAGGGGCAGGGGTTTATAATGACGACTTGCCGACGTGTGCAGATTACGGCAGAAGAAGGAGAAGAGGACGAATTCGATGATGCGAGTTAGAGAAGAAGAGGGACGACTTAAGAAGTAGAATAGGGAGCGGGATTTACCTGAGACAGCAAAGGTCCTATGAATGGTTGCACCCCTATTTAGCTGCCAGATGTACGTGTCTCTGAAGAATTCACCCGCCCTCTCACCTCAGCACAGGGTTCCCAGATGTACGATAATTATCGTACGAGTACGATAATTTGACCTGTACGATAAACGATTATTAATCAAAATACGATAATTTCAAGAGATTTGGTACGATAATTTGGTCTGATACATCTGGGAACCTTGCCTCAGCACACACTGTAACAGTAACACTGACAGTAGAACTGTGAGAGGCAACCTTCTACAGAAAATGATGAATTCTACAGAAAACTATCTTTATGAATAATAAGGGTTATCAAAAGATTTTGGATTTGATAAACGCATCCCTAATTATTGTTGAGAGAGTTTTTTTTATAGATCTAGAAAACTTTACAAAGGAACTTACGCAGTGTCTTCAAAAGCAACACTGTTAGTATGAATTGATATTTCATTAATATTATTGAAACTCGAGAAAACATTCTGAGAAAAAGTCAAGAGAAAACAATCTAAGAAAAAGTCAAATGACAGTAAACGGGAAAACAAAACAGTTGGTTTGCGTGAATATTGAAGTTGGATAGCATTTGGGAAGAGACAGATTCCTTTCAGCTGGGAGGGAAAGCCAAAAGAACTTGAAGTTCTTAGTTCCTGATGTAGGGTGATCCCCGAAAAATCATACTTCCGAAAAGAAAAGAAAAAATTTTATGTTGTAAATACGTATAGCAGATGGAGTGCAGAGAAAGGTATATTCACTTCTATCATTTTTAGTTTTCAATAAAAAAAAACGATTGAGGTGACTATTTGTCTGTCCATCCACACTCTTTCTGTCCGCCCTCAGATCTTAAAAACTATTGGAATGTTGATCATTCATCCTCCAGTCATCAAACCTATCTATTTGCAGCCCTCTAGCCTCAGTAGTTTTTATTTTAAGGTTAAAGTTAGCCATGATCATGATGTGCCTGACACCGCTATGGGTGCCAACAACACAGGCCACCACCAGGCTGCGGGGGAGAATTTCATGGGCCGTGCCTGAGAGTTTCATATCGCACAGAAGACACTTCGCTAAGCACAACTAGTCTCTCTCTCTCTCTCTCTCTCTCTCTCTCTCTCTCTCTCTCTCTCTCTCTCTCTCTCCTGAATTAAAATCTGTCAACCCTCTTGTCTCGACCTAGACTTAAGAAAGATTTGTCAAGTGAGTAGAATATTTTCCCCGAAATGATTAGCGTTCTTCTCGTTTATCCGATCGTTGTCTGCTATTAGAACTACACAATTCCATCTCTGAACCACGCTCTTTAAGTAGTTATCAACAAACATGAAGTGGAAGGCGTACTTTTGTGTGAGAGAGAGAAACCGTACTTCGCGCCATATTTGTGATTACGCTTTGTACTTCGCGCCTTAGTTGTGATTACGCTTTTGTACTTCGCGCCATATTTGTGATTACGCTTTTGTACTTCGCGCCATATTTGTGATTACGCTTTTGTACTTCGCGCCATATTTATGATTACGCTTTTGTACTTCGCGCCATATTTGTGATTACGCTTTTGTACTTCGCGCCATATTTGTGATTACGCTTTTGTACTTCGCGCCATATTTGTGATCAAAAAGATAACCCTGGAATCCTTAGACAAATAAAGTGTCTGTCTGGAACTATTACATAATAAAGACAAGATCATTTTAGACTTGTTGGAAGGAGTGAATTATTAGCTGAACTTATTCGTGCGGCAAATAACACTGATATTTTTTTCTTAGATAACCCTCATATTTGTAAAAAAAAAAATAGGTGGCTGATTGACATTTCCTTTCGATGCTGGGGGTTTCATGATGAAGGTTAATGAATTGGCAATATAAGCGTTCAACATAATGATTTCATTCTGGAAAAGCTCACTTTATAAGGTATCTTTGTTTTGTTCCTATGATAAGGGTAATGACGTACGCTCAGTTTCCCTATGAAGTAAACGGTAACGTAAATGGACTCAGTTCCCTATGAAGGATGCATTAATTGTAAATAGACTCCTTCATATGTTGCTCTCAGTCCACGTTGCTGCCCATTCCCGCTCGTAGCAGACCTCACTAAAAAAATACCTTGCAATATATCAGTCTAAGAGCCTTCTTGCGGTATTTTCAGTATTCATGATAAAGTAAAAAATTTGCTCAGTCCTTGCATCGCAAAATCTAAATACAGTCAATTATCTTGATAGTTAGAAATGAATGATTTCGTGTTGTCTTGGATAATATTAAGAGACCGTGCCTTGGACATGGTGAATATTCTTTGCAACTGCCGCTGTATTATGAAATTATCACTTGTATATCAAACAAGAAATTATTCTCTGATCTTTGCATTAGTCCTTGTACTGACCGGAGTCAATAGCCCCGAGATAGCAGAGTTGAAATTAATTAGACATTATTGAAGAACGCATTCAGAAAAGCTGCAGAGATTTTTTTGTAGATATATGTTGTTCTGTGAAATACAACCAACTTGGCGATTCCCAATGGAACCCAACGCCTTTGCCCAGGGCCTCCAAGAGAAACAGGCAAGGAATGGTGCCTTTATGGAAAGGGAGAGAGTCTTGCTATTTGAAAGAATGGAAGTTGTAGGACACGGGAAAAAAGAAGGTAGGTGGAAAATCCTTATCAGTGGGTGCAAGTATAGAAATAATGACTTAAGAACGTATTTAATGAGAGATTTTATGAAACACAATCCACATAATTGATCCTTAAGTCTTCAGTTATCATAGCAATGTGACTGCGACGATGAAATCTTTCTCTAGTCGAAGGAATACTCAACGCAGCCTAACTTTTCAGTGTGCGGTGCACTGTCAGCATTACTTAAGGTTATTTGCAGCGTATCTTCGGCCCCTAGCTGCAACCCCTTTCGTTCCTTTTACTGTACCTCCTTTCATATTCTCTTTCTTCCACCTTACTTTCCACCCTCTCCTAACAATTGATTCATAGTGCAACTGCGAGGTTTTCCTCTTGTTACACCTGTCAACGCCTTTATTGTCAGTTTCCATTTTAGGGCTGAATGGGCTCATAGGTCCCAGTGCTTGGCCTTTGGCCTAAATTCCACATTCAACTCGCTTTTCAGTGGAAGCTACGATGTACTTCAAGAACTTTTGTTTGGGAGGTTCGTTATTGAAATGGTCTATCGCTAGTGGCAGTGTCACGCTTAGGACTGAAGGCCATTACGCTACGAATCATTCCACTTTAACCCTCCCCGCCAACATTTGCCTTCAACTCAAACTTCAATATTAACCAAAACTGCCTGTATAAGAGAGAGAGAGAGAGAGAGAGAGAGAGAGAGAGAGAGAGAGCTTTTGGATAACAACTTCCTCCTGAAACCGGTGGGTAACGGATAAAAAGCATCTGAGTGAAATATTTTTTCTTAAGAATTCTAGGTTTGATACAGGAAGAACACCCCCACCTTTTTTTCACTGAAATAATTCTTTTATACATTTATGTACACACGTAGTTCCTCGTTGGACGAGCTTTTTTCGCGCTCGGCTATCAGTCCGGTGGTCCTAAGTTCGATTCTAGTCTCGGCCAACGCGGAATCAGAGGAATTTATTTCTGGTGATAGAAATTCATTTCTCGATATAGTGTGGTTCCGATCCCACAATAAGCTGTAGGTCCCGTTGCTAGGTGACCAATTGGTTCCTACCCACGTAAGAATATTTAATATAAGTACACACGTACGCATTCATATGTACATATATACATACACACAGCCTTTACACTCCCATTAATGTATGCAGAGGTGTTTGAAACTTTGGTACTTACTAACGGCAAGTCTCGCGAGTGGAATTGACAGCTGACTGAAAATCGAGGCATGACCATAAACCCGGTATCTTTTGACAGGAAGAAACTTAACGGAGGAAGCACACACTCTTGGATGATATTACACGTTATTTAAACTTTTCGCTCTCGGGCCAGAGAAGTGAAGGTGGGGACTGGATGGCGAGATGACTGTCCTTCAAGATCTCTTACTCCGAGGAAGTTCCCGAAGGAACGTGGAATGGGGCCGAAGGAATGCGAAAAAGAGAAATCGGAGAAATCTCCGAAGAAAAGTCAGGTGGGACGGAAAGCCCACGAAAAGAGAAGAAGGTTCAGAAGTTCCGGAAGGAAAGTGGAATTGTTGGACACAACGGAGGATGAAGGAAATAGAGTTATCGTAAATTGGCTGGTGTAGTAATGTGAAGAAAATACACAGGTTAATATATCTTTTTGCGATAACAAATATCGTGAGTTGCAGTTAGTGTTGGGCTGTAGATAACGTCCAAATTTAAAATTAGCTATTGAGAAGCGGAAATTGGTCTTTTAACTTTAATCAACTTGATGAAACTTTAATAGTATAAGGCAGCTTTTCATGAGCAGAAATAGTTTTGCAGCGTTAGAGAAGAGAGTTAATGGTTGCGTGACCTTTCCGTAGAAATGGTACATAAAAGTAATTTCGATGATATAACATTGAATTAGTAGATGTAACCTTTAAGAAGTTTATGTAACCCTTTAGAACCGGCATATAAAGTGATAGCAGGTATGGGAACCTTTTCCAGTATGGAGTAATCCTTCAGAACCGGAAGTAATCTTTTCCTATTATGCTAAAGCAACATTCAGGATAATTTAACATTCTTCGTGCTGAATAACGTCATAGCAGGATGGTGTAACACACTTGCTGAGGTAACCTTTTGTTACCTTGTGTAAACTACTGTCAGCTGCTGAAATCATGTGCTAACAGCTGTAACACTGTAAGCTAAAGTAACCTTTGCAGGAAAATGCTGAATTTTTTTATGAAACCTTCCAGAACCAAACTGAATCTAACATCGTCTTTTCGTATGCGATAAATGTAATATTCTCCCAAGGCGTCTATATTTAAACAATAAAGAGAGTTTTTGTTTAAGAAAACAGCCTTAAATACCTTAATGTATCAGAATTTGCAAGAGTGAGATTCTCGGATATTTTACTCTCGACAGTTCTCTTTGTTAGATATATATATATATATATATATATATATATATATATATATATATATATATATATATATATATATATATATATATATATATATATATATATATATATATATAATAGTTTTTTTTTTTTTTTTTTTTTTTTTTAGTAGCTTCAGAATTTTTTCCTCTGGGAAAAGAACTGAGGTTTTAATTTTTATATCAGGTAAATACTGTACAAATTGGAAACAGTTAGAGCTTCATCATATCCATGTCGTGAACCAGTCCAATTAAAAGTCATCAAATGTTTTCAGATTGAACTTTTGTCATTCTTCGCTGATTTCATTTGGCTTTTGAGTGCTGTGGTAACTTGACAGAGAAGCTTAGTATACTGAGAAAGTGAAATTAATATTGATTGGCCAAGTCATTTGATCAATTACTTCCAGCCTCTATCGTGACGGTAAAAGTTCCGTTTGAAAACACAACTTCAAACATTTATCAAACGAGATCATTCGTCGATGGTCCTGGTCATAACTGCTGACGTTAGGAAACGGAAACCTACCACCACGAATCACTCTGTCTAAAGGAGATCAATCTCTGGCAAAGGGAGACATCCACACCAGAGAACAGTGTTCTAGTTGAGTTGTTGATTCTATGATTTTTTTTTTAAATATGAGGCGTTACGTATAATACCTAAATTCCGAGAGGCATTTGCTAACACATTCAGTGGGTGTTTCTCAAAAGTGAGATGGTGGTCAAAAGTTACACTAAGTATATTCAAAGCCTCAAACTCATTCAGCTGAGTGCCATTCTCTTGAGGGGGTGGGGGGGACTAGTGTATGCTGAAAGAGTATAACAATCACATTCATGTTACATGGTAGCAGCATCCACAATAATCTCGTATCATTTTCTCTTTGAGAAAATCCTCAAGCTCCGAGCTGCGTATGGCCACGTCGCTTGCATCATGAAGGAGTATGCCTAGTGTTCTGGTGCCTTGGTATTTTCGCCGCCCAGCTGAGATATCATCTGAGGAAAACAGCCACGCGAAACTAAAGTCATTTGTCCCGGGAGCCAGACGTTGCTCTTGAGCTCCTAATGCACATTGCGCCGTATACAATGCTGGCGCAAAGCTACACCGCATCCTTTCTGGACGTTCCTCTCATTCCATTTGCTAATGAACGCAAAGTTTCCGCGGATTAGATGTGGAATTGGAATGCAGGGCTATTCAGGGTAGGCTGTTTGATTTCCGGCTAAAACACCACGTAATATGAGGAGTAGACGAAGTAACGCCCTGTTTCATAATAATATAATACTTTTGGTGATTTCAGGTGTACGAAAGTCTGCCATTCTCATTACATTAGACGCGGCTGGAGTATGATAATATTCAAAATTGGAGGCCTGATTCGGGGCTGGCGACAGACAGTTGTCATAACAGATGCTTCCCCGAATGGACAGTAGACCTAAAGCAATTCCGCTGCAGGCTTTAAACTGAACGACACCAGCGAAAATGATATTGAGCGAAAGTAAATTTATTTTATTATTATATATCCTTACAGGAAAATATTTCATTTCACGTTCATTTACATTTCATTAATCATCAAGTTATTTATTTCATTTCATTACGGCGCTGAATGACCACAATAGGTCCCAGTGCTAGGGATTGGCCCTAAATTTCATCATCCATCCATACATTTACTTGAGCATAAAAAAAAAAAAAAAAAAAAGTAACTCTAAATTTAACGTAATTGGGTCACTGAATGTTTTTATTGGCAACAATTTTTCTTCGTTATTTAACTTAAAAAACATTAAATTTAACCGAAAACGACAATGTGGACATGTAGTGTCCCTATTACAAAACGTCCTTTCTGGCAAGTGCATAGGTCTAGGATGGAATGTCGAGTGTAGCCAAAAGTTCGACTGCCGAGGGTCTGGGAGCCGTCAGGTTACAGGGACTTCAAGGGGGATTACAGTTTTAAAGCATTAAGTAGTCGATATATATACAGGCCTGACAATAAAATAATCGATTCTTTATTTTTTATATTAATATTATCGATCTTCCATAGCACAACTTGAATAGCTAAATTTTTTTTCTAATGATTTTCCCTAATTATGTTCAGCATTATCTTATCATTTTATTTGAAGTGATGAAATATTCTCTTGTTTACTATTATGTGTGGTAATCATAATCTCGTAATAAAAACGTAAAGTAAATCAAGCAAGACAGAAAAAAGTAACACGTACGTACTTGCGCGAGAACTCATGCGATGATGTTTTTTTTCTTTTTTATTTTTTTGGTTCAGTAATCATGTTTTATTAAAGGATATGTACAGTACGTGGAGAGAGAGAGAGAGAGAGAGAGAGAGAGAGAGAGAGAGAGAGAGAGTCGTGTTTTTGTGTTGTGTGTGTGTGTGTGTTGTGTGTACAGTAATCATGTTTTATTAAAGGATATGTACAGTACGTGGAGAGAGAGAGAAGAGAGAGAGAGAGAGAGAGAGAGAGAGAGACAGCTGATTTTACTGATAATCGTCTTTTACGGAACTTAATGCTCCTTGTAGGTTGGTTTAGTCCAGAGTTCCGCAGCAGACCTCATTTTACTTTGAGCACCTTATCCAAATTACGCCCCTTCTGTTGCCATGGGGTCTCGCTGGCATAAGGCCGGTGCATTGGTTTCTGGTTTCACTTTTCACTTCTGGGTAACGATGAGACCGGAAATCTGACCCCTTATCCTGTTCAACTGTTTTGTGATAATAATATAATAATAATAATAATAATAATAATAATAATAATAATAATAATAATAATTATTATTATTATTATTATTATTATTATTATTATTACTTATTATCATTATTATTATTATTGGTGGTATTGTGAATTAAATCTAAGAGTATATTTCGTTAAGTTCTGTATATTTCTCTTTTAATTCTGATAATTGCTGTTATGCAATTTTAGTTGCAATTATAAATATAATATATATATATATATATATATATATAATATAATATATATTATTTATATATATATGTATATATATTTGTTATATATATATATATATATATATATTTATATATATATATATATATATATATATATCTCGTAACGTTTCGTCCGGTTCTCCAGACATCCTCTTGTCGAAGGGTGAGGTGAGGGACTGTGATAGGTGGTGGTGTTGTTTTTGACTAAGCTGGCCCTATGCCAGCACGGGCTTTTGCTCATAGAGCAGCCCGCAGCATAGGTGGTGTAGTCCATCTTCCTTAAATTCAGGGTGTTCAGTAGGGGGTCTTTAGCAAACCGAATTTTAGTTGGTTGCGATATAAAAAATAATCAATTCTCACTTCATTAAGAGGTGATTAAATCTTTTCTTTGTTAGAGAGAAAAGGAATAAATATACCAGTTTGTTCATGGTAAAGATCACCAGCCAAACACTGAACGTTTTATAACGAAAAAAAAGAAAAACTGACCTGATTTTGAGTCTAAGAGCGAGAGCCTGACGCGGCGGGTGACTTCACTGAAAGCACGAGTTGGGAAACACTGACGCTCTGCTACGAAAAGCAAGTCAGTTTTGTAAAGCGAGAATTCTTTTGAAAAACAGAATCGCCATTTTGAATAGACTCGTTAAGGAGTGAGGACTGCGAGGTTAGGACATGGTGTACTGGAGGTGCAATTATTCTCCGCTGGCTTCTGGAGTTCTCTAGTTAAAAGACTCTGGCGAAAGGGATCTTTATCTTTGATGTTGAAACAATGGGTAATTCTTTCCTTCTGGGAATGGGACCTCTCTCTCTCTCTCATTCATAAGATTTATATATATATATATAATATATATATATATATATATATATATATATATATATATATATATATATATGTGTGTGTGTGTGTGTGTGTGTGTGTGTGTGTGTGTGTATACATATATATAAGTATATACATATATAGGCTTGTGTATATATGTACAATATCACATACGAACATATACTACGTATATATATATATATATATATATATATATATATATATATATATACATATATATATATATATATATATATATATATATATATATATCACACCCGATCATAATATGTTTATATGTATAACTATTGTAGCTTTTTCCTGCTGTCTCTTTTGCCGATTTATTTCTCTACTGATGAGAATCTCTCTCTCTCTCTCATACACACACACATTTTTCCAATATAAACAAGGCTTCATCCTTATTTCGTCGCCGAAGGGTTTTTTTTATGCAAATCAGTCTCTTTTTATCTCGTTTGTCTCTTATAAATCCACATACACACTCTCACAATGAGTTGTTGAAAGACCTTTTCTGTAATCCTAGAGGACCTCTTTCGAAGATCCTGTTTCAAGGGCCTCCCAGAATAGCTCCCATCGAATACGACAACTTCCTTTCATCTTTTTGCTTTTTCTCTTCGTTTTCCATCATTCTCAGTTTACTACCGACTACCGAGGCTCAGGAGACGCCCAGCCATGCCATTGAGTTCGAGGCCTCGTAAGTTATTCATATTCAATCAGTTTGTTATTTGGTTATATGCTGACCTTTTTTTTTTTTATCCATTTGTATAAACAGAAAATTGAACGGATAAGGTTTTTCCGTTTCCCGTTAGAATTTTATTCATTTGTGCTCCTATGTTTTATTTGTTATATTTATTTGCTTTTATATATCTATTCCGTTTTATTTATAGCGATAAGTGTTATCGGTAAGTTTGATAACTTGAAATTAGGATTTTTAAAGAAGAACGATCTTTATGCGTTCCATGTTTTATTTTCTTTTAAAACCTGTACATTTTACTCCGATTTCGTTAAATAATTACCTCATTTCCGTATGTTTCTACACGTATGTTGATATTATATCATTTGTTTAATTTTCCTAAACCTGTATATATATATATATATATATATATATATATATATATATATATATATATATATATATATATATATATATAATATTCATGTAGTGTTTTTTTCTCTTCGTCCAGTTCTTTTTTCATTATTATTATTATTATTATTATTATTATTATTATTATTATTATATTGAAGATTGGCCTACGGGAATTCTCTTGTGGGGAAAAGGTTTGAATTAACAAGGTAGAAAAGAAAAGGAGTTTGTATATTATTTAGATATGTTTGGTTTGTCCTTTCTGAACATTTCAGTTACCTATTGCTTCTACTATTAATAAAAAGTACCAGTATACTGCCGCTGATGATCATTCCTGAAATGTAGTATTGTTAATAGGAGAAAAAATCCTTTAAGAGAAATTTGCTTCTGCTTCCTTCCTCTTATATACATATTATATTTACACGTGAACTAGATTCACAATTCTGTTCATAGCTTAGTACAACTCTTGCTGTCATCGTCAGTGTGTCCCTCTAATATGATTTTCAGTCGGATGACCTCCGAGCTCTTGATTTCGTACGTTGTATGCCTCTCCGGGGTCCTCACTCATCCTTTGCCTTCTCTCATTATGGGAGTTTGAGTAGTTCTCACTCTTTGTTACACGGTTTGACATTTTGACCAGGTCTAATAGGCCTATGTCATTTAGAACTAATCCTTTGTTGATGATCTCTAGGTTGCCAAATTTTGTCTCCGGCTATCGTGAGTGGTGAGTTAAAAGGCGTCCCTTCGATTAAACCTCGTTTGTGGTGTCATTACTTTTGTATTACGTTTATTTTTGTTGTTATTGCTGTTGTTAGACGCGATGGGCGTCGTTTACTTTAGATAGCATGACTCCAGTTCAACAGAGAACAAATAGACAGCTTTACATGGCACGCAATAAAATTTACCCGAAGTAAAAATTTGACAAGAGGAGCTGAAGGCAAAGTTGTTTAGCATTACGAAACAGTTTCAACGGAATACTTAAGACTTGGACGTACCTGGCGAATGACTTCATCCACTTGTGTGGTTCTTTATAGCTTCGGGGTTCAGGTTTCGGCCTCAGAATAGCCTATTGTAATCGCCTGTTTGTGTTACACTCGCGAGATGATAAGGTTTTGAGACCTGCGGTTCGGTTTCCGTTCGCTCGGGACGGTTGTTTGCCTTTTTTTTATATGTTTTTTTTTTTTTTTATGAAAGGGTAAATACTAGGTAGTACTTCTCATGTCAAGGAACCGAGACAAGGCCAGTTTTTTTTTGTATCAAGTTGAGAAAACACACAAACGAAAGACAGTACCTTTTATGATGAAGAAACTGAGACGGCTCGGGTTTTTTTATATTTTATTTATCTTCTTCAGAAACCGAGGCTATCAGGTAACAACGGTGAAGAGACCGGAACTGAACAGTTTTTTTTTTTTTCTTTAAAGTTTTGTGATAAAGCGACCGAGTGAGTTTGTGTTTGGCTTTCTTGTGTTGAGGTAAAAAGGCTTGGCTAGGATTAACAATGTTTTGGTTTCTTGTTTTCAGGCAAAGACACAGAGGATACTACGTTTTGTTGTGAAGAGTTCCAGACTGACTTGCAGTTTTTATGGTACAGAATCCGGAATGGGGGTAGTGATTTTTATTCATGATAAACGAGACAAATACGGGATAATGCTTTGTGTGTTTAGGAGACCGAAGATAGTTTTTTTTTTCTTCTTTTTTAATAAAAATATTCATGGGTCAAGGGACGAAAACGGGCTACTACTTTTTGTGGCGAAAAGGCCTTGACTAGGTAGTGATTTTTATGGCGGAGAGGACTGACATAGGTTTTGTGTATGCGTGTGTTTAACTGGCCGAGATTTGCTAGTACTCTATGCCTTGTTATAGAAATAGATCGAGTCATGAACACAGAATTAGGTGGGTATGATGTTACCGACGTCGCGAATAGTGTTGTTTATAAAACGGGACTCGCTAGAATGATGTTCGATGTATATTGTATCGTATGACTTTATAGTTTTCATTTCTCTTATTTACACATGATATTACTGCATCTGGACAAGGAACGTAGGAAAAGAGGAAAAGATGGAAGGAGAGAAATACAAGGGGTGTATAGTAGTTACTTGGGTAATCTAACACAGTATTTTGAGTCTTCAAATATTGTGCTGTCACATAACGTGTTAGTTGTGCAGCATAAAGCCCCGTCCACACGGTCGACGAACTTTGTTCGATTTGATGTCAGAAGCGGGAAAACTTTGTTCGATTTGATGTCAGAAGCGGGAAAACTTTGTTCGATTTGATGTCAGCAGCGGGAAAAACTTTGTCGTTTCGATTTGAGTCAGAAGCGGGAAAACTTTGTTCGATTTGATGTCTGAAGCAGGAAAACTTTGTTCGATTTGATGTCAGAAGCGGGAAAACTTTGTTCGATTTGATGTCAGAAGCGGGAAAACTTTGTTCGATTTGATGTCAGAAGCGGGAAAACTTTGTTCGATTTGATGTCAGAAGCAGGAAAACTTTGTTCGATTTGATGTCAGAAGCGGGAAAACTTTTGCTCGATTTGATGTCACAAGCGGGAAAACTGTTTGATTTGATGTCAGAAGCGGGAAAAACTTTGTTTGATTTGATGTCAGAAGCGGAAAACTTTTGTTCGATTTGATGTCAGAAGCGGGAAAACTTTGTTCGATTTGATGTCAGAAGCGGGAAAACTTTGTTCAATTTGATGTCAGAAGCAGGAAAACTTTGTTCAAATTTAATGTCAGAAGCGGGAAAACTTTGTTCAATTTGATGTCAGAAGCGGGAAAACTTTGTTCAATTTGATGTCAGAAGCGGGAAAACTTTGTTCAATTTGATGTCAGAAGCGGGAAAAGTTTGTTCGATTTGATGTCAGAAGCGGGAAAACTTTGTTCAATTTGATGTCAGAAGCGGGAAAACTTTGTTCAATTTGATGTCAGAAGCGGGAAAACTACGTTTGATTTGATGTCAGAAGCGGGAAAACTTTGTTCAATTTGATGTCAGAAGCGGGAAAACTTTGTTCGATTTGATGTCAGAAGCGGGAAAAGTTGTTCGATTTGATGTCAGGAAGCAGGAAAACTTCGTTCGATTTGATGTCAAAAGCGGGGAAAACTTCGTTCGATTTGATGTCAGAAGCGGGAAAACTTTGTTCAATTTGATGTCAGAAGCGGAAAAACTTTGTTCAATTCAATGTCAGAAGCGGGAAAACTTTGTTCGATTTGATGTCAGAAGCGGGAAAACTTTGTTCGATTTGATGTCAGAAGCGGGAAAACTTTGTTCGATTTGATGTCAGAAGCGGGAAAACTTTGTTCGATTTGATGTCAGAAGCGGGAAAACTTTGTTCGATTTGATGTCAGAAGCGGGAAAACTTTGTTCGATTTGATGTCAGAAGCGGGAAAACTTTTGTTCGATTTGATGTCAGAAGCGGGAAAACTTTGTTCGATTTGATGTCAGAAGCGGGAAAACTTTGTTCAAATTTGATGTCAGAAGCGGGAAAACTTTGTTCGATTTGATGTCACAAGCGGGAAAACTTTGTTCGATTTGATGTCAGAAGCGGGAAAACTTTGTTCGATTTGATGTCAGAAGCGGGAAAACTTTGTTCGATTTGATGTCAGAAGCGGAAAACTTTGTTCAAATTTGATGTCAGAAGCGGGAAACTTTGTTCAATTTGATGTTCAGAAGCGGGAAAACTTTGTTCAAATTTGATGTCAGAAGCGGGAAAACTTTGTTCAATTTGATGTCAGAAGCGGGAAAACTTTGTTCAATTTGATGTCAGAAGCGGGAAAACTTTGTTCGATTTGATGTCAGAAGCGGAAAACTTTGTTCGATTTGATGTCAGAAGCGGGAAAACTTTTGTTCGATTTGATGTCAGAAGCGGGAAAACTTTGTTCAATTTGATGTCAGAAGCGGGAAAACTTTGTTCGATTTGATGTCAGAAGCGGGAAAACTTTGTTCAATTTGATGTCAGAAGCGGGAAAACTTTGTTCAATTTGATGTCAGAAGCGGGAAAAGTTTGTTCGATTTGATGTCAGAAGCGGGAAAACTTCGTTCGATTTGATGTCAGAAGCGGGAAAACTTCGTTCGATTTGATGTCAGAAGCGGGAAAACTTTGTTCAATTTGATGTCAGAAGCGGGAAAACTTTGTTCAATTTGATGTCAGCGGGAAAACTTTGTTCGATTTGATGTCAGAAGCAGAAAACTTTGTTCGATTTGATGTCAGAAGCGGGAAAACTTTGTTCAATTTAATGTCAGAAGCGGGAAAAGTCAGAGCCTTATCTGCTGTTTCTCCTCTTCTGACGTGACATCGAACAGAGTTCGTCGAGCAAAGCTCGACCGGGTGGATGGTCCTTAAGTATTTACGGTGTACATCGTTTTGTCCATCATTTTGAATAGATGTTTATTTGATAGTAGTACTTGCTCTCGTTAAAGAAAAAATGTTGGTGTGGCGTTTGAGAAAATTTGCTCTGTTTATAATCTCTAATTAGAAATTTAATCATTCCTTATTGCTAGAAGGTTTTCGCTTAGTAAGCCTACAAACTAGTTTTGTTTTTGTTGTTGTTGGGGGGGGAGGGGTGGTAGAAAACCCCTATGGAAGAGTCTAAAAAGGTTTGAAAAAGGTGTTTCGCGTTGAGTTAAAAATGCACGGATTTAAGGATAGGATATTTATGATTTACTTTTGTGAATGAAAAATGTAAAAAAAATAAATAAATAAATGTGGATGCTAAACAGTACAGAAAAATTGTTTAGTGATAAAATATAGCTCATTTATTTTGATTTTCTATTTGACTGTAGATTTCAGCGCATTTTAATTTATTTGATGTACTGAATTTAGGCTATGTTTATGTTCAATTATTTTGTGTTTCCACTTTTAACTGAGAATATATGAACATGTTTAATTTGTGTCCTTTTCATTTGATCCTTTTTGTTAGTATGAATGGCACTAAGTATATATGAGTATTAATTATGAAGACCACTTCACGTTAAGTTAGGAATGTAATGTTTACAACTTATGCACGCGTCCCGAGTAAGCTGGAGGTCGCATCACGCCTTGTCTACTTGGGAATTTATATGAACGTAATTCTTCATGCTTAAGGGGGGGGGGGGGATGGGGGGGAGCGTGATCCATGTGTGGAATCCTCTCCCATTTTTAGTGTTCAGCCGTTGGGTGAAGAGCCTATGCAATAAACCTTTTGTTATAAAATTATCAAAAATTCTTTGGTTAATGTAACAGTCACTTGAAACTCGAAGTTTATTAACTCTCTAAGAGTAAGGCATATGTTCTGGGTTGAAGTTTACTGTGATTTGTATTAGGGCTAAGTTTAGGAAGAAATGAATTGGAATTTCCAAACATACAATTTTCTGTTCACTAGTCATTTACGCTTAATCGTGGAAAGGACGTTTCTTCATTAATCTTACAGTACTCAATAACAAGGGCAAGAGGTACGAAGCATATTAAGAAAAGTCTTTTGAGAAAAGTTCGTTAAGAAACGTATTTTCATTGAAATTTCACATCTTTCCCTTTTTCAATTTGAGTTACTTTCATGATAAGTATTTACGATTACGAATTACAGAAAGGAGAAATACTTTCAATACTTTTGTGCTAGATATTAGAAATAGACCGTGGCCAATGGCTGATGATGAAGTATTGTGTTTTCTCAGTAAACACAAAAATATGGAAGACCGACCTTTTGCACCTCTCTCTCTCTCTCTCTCTCTCTCTCTCTCTCTCTCTCTCTCTCTCTCTCATATCAAAGGCGCCAATACATACTTTCGGCAATTTGAAGAAGTTGTCCAAAACTTCCTTTCTGGTTCCTTTCAAGTCCGAAATCGCGGTTCTCACAGTATTTCTTTCATCGGGAAATTCTGAAAAAAACTTGAAATTGTTGGTGTGCTTTTCCCCAAGTTCTTAATTACGTTTCATTTCTCTGGGTCACACACACACACACACACACACACACACACAGGGAGAAGGAGAGAATGATGTTGGAAGTGAACTTTAAATTTGTAATTTTCGCCATTCCCAGGTTATGCTCCATCTTTTCCTCTGCCGCTTGTTATCAATGTTCCTCGGTTGTCTTGAGTAATTTGTCTCTCCTCTTCCTCGACGTGGTCGGTATGGTCTTTGCCCGCCACCTCGGTGGCCACGCGTTCGATTCTCGGGCATTCCGTTGAAGTGTGAGAGATGTGTATTTCTGGTGATAGATGTTCACTCTCGACGTGGGTCGGAAGTCACGTAAAGCCGTTGGTCCCGTTGCTGAATAACCATTGGTTCCATGCAACGTAAAAACACCATACAAACAAACTAATAGAAAATCGTTCGCTCGTGCTGGTCTCATATTTTAGGATCCCATTTTGATTTCCCATTTCCTCGTACCTTTTTTCATCACTTGTTTACACATTCTCTTGAAATTATTTGTTCTTGATATTTGGTTCAGTCGCAGCCATCTATCTCGTAAATTATCCGGTCTTGATTCTAGCATCATCATCATCATCATCTCTCTCTCTCTCTTGTTTAAATCCTTTTGATATTCACATTGTGATGAACGCGTCAAGTTTGTTTGTTATCAATTTCCTCGGTACCATAACCCTGCTCCCAGGATCCTGCAAGGTACACGTACACCGCACTATTAAAAACCCGACTGAATTACCGGTTTTATTTCTCAGTTTTCTGAGCCGTCGTTTTCTTTCTGACCCACCGTTTCTTTCTAAAGGTATAATTCTCGTTTGTCATATTTTTATAAACAGAAAAACACGTCTGCTTGTCTGAGAGAAAGCGGGGACGAGACGAGTAGAGGGCGAGAGGAGAAAACGAAATTAGTATTTTTTTTTTTTTTTGTATGTATTCAGGTACGACTTGGGTTAGGGTAATGACTGCACCGAACTCGACAATATTTTTACTTGAAACTTCGAGAGATGTTCTCTCGGGATGATATTGAATTTTACTAGAATATTCCCTCTGATTCCTTTTCGTATTAGAAAATTGCCGCCTTCAAATTCAAATAGATTTGCACCCAATTCCCTGAGAATTTGTTGGGGACAAGTCCTATAATTCTGTGGAAATTTGAAGAGTGTCAGCAGCCCTCACTTCCTTCTGGAATTTTAGAGAAAAATCATATTGCTGTAAGAAATACGAAATGAAAATATGAAGACCTGGAGGCTTACTGGAATAAGCATAATGCCTATCAAATCCGAACCAAGTACTAGTTCGTCTAAGATGTTTTCGAAAGTGACAAATTTCGCTACACCTGTTATGAAAGAGTGTGTTTTCAGACAATAGTGTGGCGATGTATTTGGTAGTAAAAAAAAGAACAATGAATGAAAATAACAAATCACGAAAAGGCAAAAGGTTTTCGAAAAATGAACTTCACTCAATTGTATCCCTGGAGAAATGTTTTTAGAACTATTTCTCCTGGGTTTCACTTACATATGAGTATTTACAAACACAAACATACACTCACTCTTACTATTGAAAAATGCAACTACACATTTTCTTTCTTTTCCTTTCATTCTCCATCTTTACATATGTACAGTTATATTAAACACACACACACACACATTCATATGAGCCCGTTTACCTTCAGTTTAAGGACAAATTAGAAGCTATTCAGATTATAAATTCAAATCACTAGCACATGCTATTGAAAAATGTCCAAATCCCCCTGGTTTATCCTACTTATCTATCTGTAAAGCATATTGCAGTCAGGTTGCAATATTTCTATTCAATACCTTGATTTCGACGGAACAATCGATAATTACAGAAAATTGCAGAACTGTCGACAACGTATAAGGCAAAAATACTATTGGAGAGCTGATTCCTTTCAAGATTAAAGGTGACCCTTTAAAGTCAGTTGGGGATTAGAGGCTATTCTTTTTAGATATATGAGGAAATAGGGTTATGACATACTTCAAAATTAAGGGAACTGTACTGCTAGTTCATTGGCTGGAACACTTAATATTCAGAAGGCATTTGCGGCCAGCAAGATCGAAGAAAGGAAGCGGGACTGGAAGTAAAGGGCAGAAGGTGGTGGGTGCAGGTAGGGACCGAAGGGACGTCGTAAACAACATTTAGTATAATACTTACAGCACTATCACCCTAGAAGTGAATTTCTTGTACAGAGAAGGCTGACAAAACTCCCGCCATATGTATTATGGTTGACCGACGCCATAATAGATATTGATGGATATATGTATGCTCTGATTTTTTTGCCTCGTGGATTTATACACTCTCTCTCTCTCTCTCTCTCTCTCTCTCTCTCTGGCTATTTTCCAGTTCAGCTCCAGACCTTTCATAAACAAGGCCATTAGCTTTCAGTGGAGACGAATACTGCCCTGTTTAATTATAGGGAATCGTTTGCTTTGTCGAAAGCTTTTGATCAACTCTGGAAATGAGTTGTTACCGGCATTATACTCTCGCCCTAAAATTGTTGTCAACAGCTCCTTTGTAGCAGAATTAAAAGTCCCCATTCTCTTTTCGCAAAGGGAAGTGTTTCGCTTTTTGACATCAGAGATGTTTAAATTTCGATTTCTTTGAGTATTGTTAAATTCGGTAATAAGGACACATCAGTGTCTGTAACCTTACCAAGAATAATTTCACAGAAACAAAACCTTTATTTTTTGGAGTCCGATAGAACTTGTAACCTGATGCCCTCATTGAAACCAGACCTGATAGAAAAGCTTGAAAGGAGGGTAAAGGATGTGGAGATATGAACAAGATAGGATGAACACACACACACACACACACACACAAATATATATATATATATATATATATATATATATATATATAATATATATATACATATACATACACCTCTTGGTATGTTCATTTTTCCTTCTATATGACTCTTCAATTCATTATTCTATTTTCGATTGTTATGAAAGGATGCGTTGCAAATGATGATAAAAAAAATCTGATCGATATCACGATGGTTTGTATGATGGAATATTAGACTAGGCTTATGCCATCATTGAGAGACCAATGTTTATCAGGTGTTCGTACAATGTTGATATCTAATTGGTATCCTTTTGTTGCTGAATGATCGTAGATCTCTCGATAATGAGAGGGATTAGGTACAAATATGTCTCTTGAAGTTGAAAGGAAGGAGAGAGAGAGAGAGAGAGAGAGAGAGAGAGAGAGAGAGAGAGTAAGCTTCAGTTAAGGGTAGATGAAAAAAATCTACATAATATTTACTAACTACTCATCTTCGTCCTCAGTATTCTGTTCATCGGTTTGTATTCTCTTTATAAGTTGCCATCAAATGCAAAAGTTTAATTTTTCCCCATACCTGCACATATGTTCTTGCTATTCATTTTTTTTTTTTTTTTTTTTTTTAATAATGCTGTCCTGGATATGAAATATTATTCAGACCTTTTACCATATGGTTTTGTAATATTGCTTGTTTCCGTTTAGACTGACTTCAGTGTTAAGATGGAATCGTTTGATTTATACTCTGATAGAAACTAGTAAGGAATTTCTTTGTGGAGCATTTGATTTGTTATTATTTTTTCCGATGAAACGACTTCTTATTGTTACCGTAGTGTACAAGAAGTAGCGGTGTCAGTTATCTACCTTTTATTCACTGAAGTTATGGATTTTCAGTTTTTTGTTGTCAGTCCCTATGCCACATTCTTTGGTTACTGTGTTGATGAATTTTGACTAATTATTCACGGAAGCTATGGATTTTGTTTTCTTTTTTTCAGTCCCTATGCTGCATTCCTTGTTATTATGTTAATGAATTTTGACTAATTATTCACAAGTTATAGATTTCCAGTCTTTTGTTTTCTGTCCCTATGCTACATTCCTTGCTATTAATGAATTTTGACTAATTAAATAACTATTAAGCCAATTATTGCGTACCCGACTTTTTTTTACGAATCAGAGTTTGTATATAACCTCGTTTCGGTTATTTATGTATTCGATGTGAGCGGGTTGAAAAGTCAGTTATTCATTATGATACCGACGACCTTCATCCGCCAAAGCCCTCTTTACCTCCAAGTCCAGATAACACGACGCTTTCGAGGAAAAGGTAAAGTATATCTTAGTTTAACCAGACCACTGAGCTGATTGACAGCTCTCCTGGGGCTGGCCCGAAGAATTAGATTCCTTTTACGTGGATAGGTACCAAATGGTCACCTAGCAACGGGACCAACATGCTTATTGTGGGATCCGAACCACATTACATCGAGAAATGAATTTCTATCACCACAAATGAATTCCTCAGATTCCGAGTTGGCCGAGCAGAGAATCGAACTTCGGCCCACCGGATTGGTAGCCGAACGCGAAAACCACTAGTCCAACGGGGAACTGTCCGCTTTCAAGGACGTTTTCCAAACTGAGATGAAGGTGAGACCCGAAGCAGCTACTTCAAGCTCCGAGGGATGGAAAGTGCACGCGAAGATGATGTCTGTTAAATTGCCCAACTTGTTTTTCAAATCTTCTGCCAAAGAGAAAATCGGAGACGAGATATTATTGTCTGCGCAATTTCGCTACGATTGAGACGCCAACTGGAGACCGTCCGTAATTTAATCTTGTTGGCAACAAATCACTGAATAGTGCTTATTGCCTGGCATTCTCTCTCTCTCTCTCTCTCTCTCTCTCTCTCTCTCTCTCTGATATCAGGAACCTTGAGTGAATCAGGTCCAATTAGCAGGTAAATTATGAGATAACCAGTAGCGAGGCTCATGTTCTAACCATTCTCAATGCCTTGATATGAAGCTTATATTCTCATCATGTTTATTCGTTCCCATGACAGTTGGTCTATTCGAATTTGCCGCCGATCAGGAGTTTGCCATTTTCATGGAGTTTGTTTTGTCATTTTCTCTTTAAATGTTTGTCATAGTGAAAAGAGGATCATACTTAAATTTCCCGTAAGATTTATTGTTATATTTGTAATTTTTTTCCTTTATTCTCGTGAAGTTTGATTGTCGTACTCCCGAGAACTTTCACATTTTCGTATAATTTTTTATTGTTATTTTCGTGGAATTTTAAGTTTTTAAACTGTTTTATAAAGCATTTATCTTAGTTTCAGGAAGACTGCCAGGGATCTCTGATGTATTTTTGTCCCATTTCCACGAGACGTTCAGTATTTTCATGACTTTTTTTTTTAATTGCCTTTTGAAGAATTTTAATATATTCTCATGACCTTTATCGCACCATCATGACGTGGGATATATTCTCTAACAGTTTGTTAAGTTTTCATTGTTTTTCCTTCAAAATGTCCTGAGTGCTTGTCGTATGACATTTGTAAAAAAAATTTATGAGGCTTGTCATATTAATGAAGTTTGTTTGCCATATTACTATAACGTTTGTGAGACCTTTGTGAATTTTGTCAAAAACTATAAAGATTGTGAAATAATAAAGAAAATCTGTGATATTCTAGAAAGTTTCTTCACATTTCAATGAGATTAATTTCTGAAGCTCTTAGTAATTCTTTACATTATGTTTGAAGCTTTTAAAATGTTGAAACAAAAATTGGTTTCCGTATTATTGTCGGTTATTTCCACCGATTTATTTATTTATTTATTTTATAATTTTGTTTCCCGTAGGGGGTTAGGGCTGTCAGTGCACCTCATGCGGTACAATGTAGGCATTACTTTAGGTTATTTGCAGCGTCCCTTCGGCCCCTAGCTGCAACCACTTACATTCATTTTACTGTACCTCCGTTTATATTCTCTGTAATCCATCTTACTGTCCACCCTCTCTTAAAATTTGATTCATAGTGCAACTGCTTTGATGTTTTCCTTCCGTAACACCTTTCAAACCTTTTACTGTGAATTTCCGTTTCGGCGCTGAATAGCCTTTGTGCCTAAAATCTATAAATCGGCCATCATAATTTTGTTATTTGTAAAGTGAATTAGTATCTAGAAAATAAGAACTAGAGTAGTACAAATAGAATTATAGAATTATAATGAATAATGTGTTTTATGATTCTCACCAACTTCCTCAGATGACAGCGAATAAAATCATTACTTTAATTCGTTGTTACACAGCTGGAAGGCTATAAAGTAATTTGCGAGTGCGTGTCGGAGAGAGAGAGAGAGAGAGAGAGAGAGAGAGAGAGAGAGAGAGAGAGAGACCTTACAGCTGGTTCGGGTTGCCCCAGGTCCCTCAATGTGAGGCACCTTTAATGTCTACCATAGAATTGCTAATGCATCTCCCGGTATATTTTGCGCACAAAGAGAGAGAGAGAGAGGAGAGAGAGAGAGAGAGAGAGAGAGAGAGATAGATTGTTTACATTTGTGCGTGTGTACTTTTGAGTTTTTGCGCCAAGTGTTGCTTAACAAATTAAAACCGAGCGCCTTCCACCGCCCAGCGCGAGAGAGGCTGTTGAGTCGCTCGTATTTTCCTGGTAGCCTGACGGTGGAGGATATTTAATATCCAGTGGAAGTTATGTGAACTGAACAGCTCTGAATAATACATGAGTTATTCTCAGTTTATAAGATTTACCACGCGCCAAAAACGCTCTTGCAATGTTTATTTCTTGTTCTTATTGAATCTGAGAGCGCGGTCGAGGTGAGTTTGTTGGTTTGGTCTGCAAAGAATGGGGCTTATGCAATCCGAGAGGTGTAAGGAATTTCCCGACCCTAGTGAATGCTATTTTTAATTTTATTTATTCAACATTCATATCTGAAATTTTATATCATATGCTTACTTACCAAGATTGTTAAACTGGAAAGGTATTGAACTCTGCCTGCCTGTCCCTCACGAGAGAAATTCCATTCATCCATGTATTGTGATGGGGGAGAGGCATCTCCTGGGTAACATAGCAGTATTTTTATGATTATTCTTATTTTGTTGAAAAGGATGGCTGCAGTGTTTGAATTAATTTTATATTGTTTTTTTTTTCAGTTTTTCTTCTAGTTCGTCTTTCTTGCACGTCAATATTGGTCACTACTTGACCATTATTATTATTATTTTTTTTTTTTTTTGGTCTATCACAGTCCTCAAATTCGACTGGGTGGTATTTATAGTGTGGGGTTCCGAGTTGCATCCTGCCTCCTTAGGAGTCCATCACTTTTCTTACTATGTGCGCCGTTTCTAGGATCACACTCTTCTGCATGAGTCCTGGAGCTACTTCGGCCTCAAGTTTTTCTAGATTCCTTTTCAGGGGTCTTGGTATCGTGTTATTATTATTATTATTATTATTATTATTATTATTATTATTATTATTATTATTATTATTATTATTATTATCATAATTTATTTTAGTATTTATTTTAATATTAGGAATTTACTCAAAAAGTGGTTGGCTCCAGGGAAAAAAGAAAACAGTGGTCACTGCTACTTCGACTGTATCTATTAAGCATATTTCTTGGTACTTCTGTAATTCATCCTCCGTTCTCCATTTTTTTCCACATGGCCAAACTATTTTAAAACACCGATTTCACCTGTGTTGACCTATTTACCGCCTATCCTAGTATTTTCATATTTCTGTCCTTTTTAATTCTTCTTATGCTGTATATACTTATCAAAAACTCATCCCATCAGGTTCGGCATATTTTTGTTTATCTCAATTTGAACATCAACATTCACGCTTTACCACTTTTTTTTTTTTATTTATTTATTTATTTTTTTGGTACATGCTCAACTATCTTATTCCGTTCACCAATTTTAGAAATGACCCCTTTCTCATCCCTTCATCATCTGCTACATTTACTCTTAAATACCTGTGATACTTAACTGCTTCTAATTCCCTCACCGTCCATGTTTTCATTCTGCACCTCATGCGGTGCACTGTAGGCATTATTTAAGGGTCTTTATCTTTACAGCAGGCCTTTGGCCCCTGGCTGAAACCCCTTTCATTCCTTTTATTGTACCTTCCATTTATATTTGCTCTTCCGTCTTGCTGTTCACCCTCTCCTAAAACTTGTTTCGTAGTGCAACTGCGAGGTTTTCCCTCCTGTTACACCTTTCAAGCCTTTCTGCTCTCAAATTTCCGTTTCAGCGCTGCATGGCCTCATAGGTCCCAGTGCTTTGCCTTTGGCCTAAATTCTATATTCCACTACATTCCATTCTAAGTTTTCTTGGTACTGTAAGAGCTACCGCTTGTCCAGCTTTGCATCTTTTCAACTATCTCACACAGACACTCGCTATTTGTCCCTGCGCATTCCCACTACCCTATCTTTTCAAATTTGTATTAAAAAGTGCCAAAAAATGCATCTTTCTCTCCTTAGATAAATCAATTACCCTTTGTCTTCGCCTCTCTTCCTTTTCAAGGTTGTCTCACTAAGTGATTGCCCTGTGTTTTTATTATTATTATTATTATTATTATGAGGTAGTCAGAAAGACGACGTGTAACTATTCCTGCATGTCATTAACGACACATTATCCAAATCGAGACCCGTGATTGATAGAGAAACGTCGCAGTGATCTGCTGAGAAGGAAAGTTTCTTTGGCTCAGGTTGGGATTGAAAAATCTCTCTCTCTCTCTCTCTCTCTCTCTCTCTCTCTCTCGTCCTCTCTCCTCTCTCTCTCTCTCTCTCTCACGTCCTTTGAAGATTATCCTTTTAGCATTTGATATTTTTCGAATCGCTTTAGTTTAAAAAACTCTCTTTCTCTTTCAGATCTTGAAGAGCATCCTTTCAGCTTTAATATTTTTCGTGTATCTCAAGTTTACAGAATTCTCTCTCTCTCTCTCTCTCTCTCTCTCTCTCTCTCTCTCTCTCTCTCTGGAGTGCAATTGATATGCCGGAAAGAATCTTGAGTGTTTGTTTTCGAATCCCTTCCCTGGCAACAAGGCAATATCATCTTTTAAACGATTTGTTTTTAGTCCTTTGACTTACTACTCCTTTTATTCTGAGGTGCTTACAACATACGCGAAGTCTTTCTAATATTGTTTATTTTAAAGGCTTCTCTAATAATGATGAAGTCATTCTGAAGTATTTAGGTTGTCTTTCATCATGAAGATTTTTTTTCTTATTTCATAGTAACGAAGATTTCTTTGTAGTGTTCTAAGGAGTGTTTATATTGAAGTTGTTGCAATCTGTGTCTGGTAGCTTCTGCGTTTATGTAATTAAAGTATTTTGTAACTATTAAAGCAGCGTCAATTTTCTTAAGGGCTGATGATTTTTTTTTATGTAGCGTCTGTCTTGAAGGGTTTTATTTTGTAGTCTTCCCGGTAGTGTTTATGTAAGAGGAATATTTTTGTGCCGCCCTGTCATGCTCTGATTACTGATGCTTGTTAGGAAGTGTAGGAGGCCGTGATGCTATTTTGGAATTGCCTGGCTTCTTTCGCCTTCATTTTCGAGGCTAAACTTTTTTCTCAGTTGCTGTTCGGCTGTGTGTATCATTCGCATTTTTATTCTTATGTACTTGCTCTCTTCATGAAATACTTTACTGTATTTCATATCTTCTCTTATACTCGGGGAGTAAGCATACAAACGACTTTGTCATGTTGCTGTTGTCGTTCGTGTTCTATTTGTTGTTTTTGTTTTTGGGGTTTAGGAAAGGTCTATGGAAGAGCCTAAAAAGATCTGAAAAAGGTGGTTCTTGTTACGTTAACGATGCAGGAATTTTAGAAAACGATATTTATGATTTATTTATTAGAATGAAAATGTAAAAAAATAAATGTTGTGCATGTCAAACCTACAGAAAAATGATTTTTTATAAAATATTGCGGATTTTTTTTAAATTTCGTTGGTAAAACAATGCTCTGTTTTACCATAGATTTTAGCTCAGTTTTTTAAAGAAATTATTAATATATGAACGTGTATAATTTGTGTCCTTTTAATTTTATCTTTGCTGTTGGTATGAGTAGTACGATATATAAGTATTAATTACGAAGACCACTCTACTTTACTTAAGGAATATAATGTTTACAACTTATGCATTGAGGGGGGGGGGGGGGGGGGGGGGTGGGGGGGGGGGGGGGGGGGGGGGGGGGGGGGGGGCGAATCTTGCAGACGTCCTGAGTAAGCTGGAAGTCGGCATCACGCCTTGTTTCCATTCTATTTAGTTGTTCTGTTATGTGGAATATTTTGTGAATTTTAAAACTTTTTCATTTACTCCAGTCCTGCATACGTTATGGATGCTAATGATTATTAGTTTTCCTTTTTTTTTAAAGAAATTATTAATAAATCAGACTTTAATTTCAATGTTTCATGGCCAAGTAATTTGATCTTATGTCTAGTGACTGTCATTGTAATATTTACATTATTTTGTCCGTGAAAATATATATTAGATATATGTTATATATATATATATATATATATATATCTATATATATATATATATATTATATATACTATATATATCTATATATATATATATATATATATATATATATATATATGTAATAATATATGTTTAGATTTATTAATAAACATATATCTGTGCAATATATTTATAATATACTACTATTATATATATTATATCTTAATATCTATATAGATAATATATATATATAGATATATATTCTATATATAGAAAGCCGTTAGCCTGAGTAGTGAATACTTCCGGAATAAAGGCAATAGTCGATGCTCCATTTATCCTTTATCTGGTGAATCAGGGATCAGACTCCTTATCTACTTCATATACCTTTTCGAATCCCAGTTACAGAAACTGCGCCATTCATCTTCACCTTTCACGCATTCTCGCTTTCTGCATATTAAGGACCATCTATCGTGAACTTTCCGAGTATTTTCTTCCTCTTTCCTCCTGAAACTTCCTCGATTACCTTGACCCAAAATATCTAAACATTCTTTCATGCTTTCTTACTGCTCATCCTTTCAGTCATTATTACTCCTCCTATATTAAGTCGACATGTAATCTCAGCATTTTTTTTATTAGCGTCCTACAACCATACTTCACTCCCTTAAAAATCACGTCTTCATTCCATCGAACTTTGTTTTCGTGGACACTCGAGTTTTCTCTCTAATGTTTTGGATGCACGCTACTTCCCTTGACCTTCACCTTCTTCTTCTTTCCCACCGTTTTCCCTACATTAAGGGGTCGGCTGCCTGATGCGCCTTCTCCACTGCCTTCCTTACAACATCAGGCGTGGTTTCTTGTTTGGCAGAGGGGTTTTTACGACCGCACGCCCTTGCTGTCATTAACCACAGTTATTAGCGATGGGCCTCGCCTTTGACTAAAAAGTCCACCTGCAAAGCAGCAGTTTCCACAATTATTGGTGGTAGCCTGTTACTCAAAAGTAAGACTGCAAGGCAGCAGCTGTCCTTTTAGTTGCCTTTTACGACACGCAGGACCGACTGTGGTAGTATTCTTACACCTGTACCACAGGGTCACCCTTGACTCCTTCACCTCATCTGTGTATAACTCTACTTATTTTGCCATCATATGAAATGTTCTCATATTTACCTAAATGAATCATCCTCTTCCATTTTTTCACTGTTTATTTGTTATTTTATCCATTTCATTTTCTAATAACTGATCTCTTCTTTCTGTATTTCCTAGTATTTTCTGCGACCTCTTTCAAATGAAAACCTTTTGAACAGTGATTTATTTTCTGAATAAAAATCATAATAAATCCTGTTAACAGTCATTGATCCATCTTTATAGTTTCCATTTACCCTCAGATCCTTAACACTTGCTTGCATGTACTGAATTTTTTATTTTTTATTTTTTATAAAGTTTCTTCTACTCGGTATACCCAGTCAATGCTGTATCCTTGCATTACTCGAAAACGTATAGATGCTAAACAGTCATGAAGATATACAACTTCATCCAGATATACTTTCACACCAAACCATTCACCTTCCAATGTACATATTCTCATACACGCTTCATTTCCTTAAAGAAAACCTTAAAATCACTGGCGACAAATGATGCTTACCAATATACTCAACACCATCCGTATTGCATCACTAACACCAAACATTCTTTCATTAGCTTTTTCTAGTTCCTATGCCAAGTACAGTTATTCTACTCTGTCTCAAACTTTTCACATAATTATCTTAGAACAAAGGTTTGATCTTTGTCTAAACCAAGACTGCTCTTCCCATATCAGTCATGCTGTCGTCTGACCTCCCCTTTAAGTGAAAATCCCGTCACATATCTTCCCTGATAAGTAACATCAAATCATTAAAATTCCGAATTTCTTCCATTTCTGGAACCTTTCCGTCATCCAGCACACCGTACCTGTTGTTAACGTGTTCATAATGATATCCAGTGGGGAATATGAAATGTGTAAATATTATTATTATTATTTCAGTAGATGAAACCTATTCACAAGGAACAAGCACACAGGGGCCACTTGGCTTGAAATTCAAGCCTCCAAAGAATGTCGACATAAACCTCCCACTGCAGACCCCACAGTGCATGATTAAATGATCATGATACCAAGCCAGTGACTTTTCATTGCCCTGGTGGAGACGCGAAAGTACGACATCTGACCGGCATACCCAAACACTAATCACTATACCAGCGGACCAACTATTAAGTAATCTGTTGCCGACCACTGAGGTGCTTTTAGATAAGGTCGCGGAGCTGTTTTTCTTTTATGGTTATGTTACCGTATAAACCACGTTAAAAAAAAGGACTTAATATAAGAGAGAGTCGAGAGGGTACCTTAAATTCTGCTTTCCAGTATGAAGGAATTCAATTCCAATTACCCGTTAGTATTGTACACAGAAACACATACAGTATTGTACACAGAAACACATACGAAGAATACACATTGGTATTTGTTATTTATAGATATTTCATCTGTCACATTTGCTTTTGTTGTGAATATTGAAAAATAAATTAGTGTAACATTGGAATGTGTATATATATATATATATATATATATATATATATATATATATATATATATATATATATATATATATATATATATATATATATTAATATATTACGTATGTTGGTGTGTATTAAATCTTTTTAGTTTTTTAATTAATGGGATTTAATAATTATCTGCGTTTTTAATGGTCATCTATATCTTTTGAGTACTTGTATATTTTGACGTGAGAACTGGTATATTACGAATGCATTTGTGAATGAGATCGTTTCTATTATTTGTACAGATACTCCGGCGTTGGTGCTGTGTATCTGAGTGCTTGAGCGCGCGCAAACGTTTACTCAAGTATGGTACTATACTCGAAAGAAAAACTCATTTGAATAATAATACATTCATATCTCAGTATTATGTTGAAAGTAGCCTTCTGAAAAATACTTACGAGACATATATGTGTGTTTTATAAATTAGTTGATTATTTTTCTTATTCTAATAAGAACAATATCAAATTCGAACTATGTCGCTGGAGTATCAATATAAAGTTCTGTTACGAGCCTTCAGAAACCCATTTACCTCGAGTTTAATCTCTCTCTCTCTCTCTCTCTCTCTCTCCTCTTTACCGTTACCTTCATTTAAACGCTCTTCACGTAGAATCGACGCAAAAGTATAGTTTAACATCTGTCTTTAATTGAAGAAAAAATAGTCAAAGCGTCGTCATCATTGCACATTTACCATTATCGTGCTTCATTTCTGCCACACTTTCCAGATTTTTTTAATCGTACTTCCCAGTTAGATGGCCTTTAGAATACATATCATCTTGGCATTCAAAATGATATGCCATTGTGATTTTTACTTCTCTTCTCCCATTATGTAACTGCGAGGCTCTTCCTGGGTTTAACTTTTCGTTTGATCTTTGCAAACTCCTCCGGAATTCTGGTGTCGTCGTCGTTTGACAAATGGTTTTATGGCTTCTGTTTCCGCTTTTCAAGATTCAGTTCAGCTTCCACCTTTCACAGAGCGGAGTAACGTTTCCGTTTCTTTTCTTGTTTTTTTGCTACTCTATCATTGCCTGAAGCCCTAGGCGGCCTTTTCCTGTCCCCCTAGTTTTCTTGAAGTAGTTGTCCTTCATCCATGTTTTCCCTTCGTCCATCATCCCACCATTCACCCTCCACCCCGCCAGGTTTCTAAAGGGACCGTATCCTTTGCCTATTTCTTTCCTATGATCTTCGTCCTTTCTGGGAAGTTTTCACGGTTTGTCATCCCCGGGGTCCAACCCCCCTCCCTCCCTCCCGAAGTCCTCACGATGTTTTTTTCATCCTCCGTGCCCCCCCGCCCCCCCCCCCCACTCTCCCCCAAGTTTTCACGATTTTTTTTTTATCCCAAGTTTTCAAGATGTTTTTTCATCCTCCGTTGGCTCCGTGTCCCCCCCCCCCCCCCCACCCCCCCCCCCCCCCCACCCCCCCCCCCCCCCCCCCTAACCAACCCCCAAGTTATCACGATGTTTTTCATTTTTCATAACTCGCGTTTCCCGTTCCCCCATGTCCTCTTCCTTTCCTACATTTTTTCCTTATGTACTTTTTCTTTCCACAAAATTATGCCAGTGTCTTATTTCCTTTGCTCCAAAATGTCCCGAAATCTTTTCCTTCCTGCAAGTTTTCCCAGACACGTTTTTTGATCTGGGAAAATTTCTCCGTGCCCTTATTCCCTTCGCCAAGTTTTCCCATTATCCCTTTCCTCTGCAAACCTCTCCTCTTATCCATTATTCCCCTCCGTGTCTTCGCAGCGTTCTATATCCGTCCTCAGGGTCCTTGAGGAGCAATAATAATATAAGTTTTCCGTTCTCTTGGATTATGCTGGAAATGAAAAAAGCCAGGCGCCATTTTCTTAAAATAGTCAATGCTTTCTTCAGTGCTTTCTATTTGAAGACTCCTTCTTTGCCAGTGGACTCGCCACTGTCGAAGCTACGTCCCGAACTGAGCGTGAATTCACAAAATTTTTGTATTTAAAAGGAAATATGTAGCAGAAGGACCATATCTTCAGGGGAAGAAATTACGTCGCGAAATAATATTCTCGAGGCTGTAATTTTTGTTGAAAATTGCTCGTCATTT
The DNA here is from genome assembly GCF_015104395.2 of Macrobrachium nipponense. Lineage (NCBI taxonomy): Eukaryota > Metazoa > Arthropoda > Malacostraca > Decapoda > Palaemonidae > Macrobrachium > Macrobrachium nipponense. The sequence goes on along the minus strand of NC_087218.1, from coordinate 67,451,282 downwards.
TTCTGGTTTCTCTGTTATTAGTTGGTTTTGTCATGAGCAGAGTCATGGTTTTAATTTCCGAGGATTAACGACTTTGCTCGCAGCTGGAACAACAGGGTATTTGTCTTTTTGTTTTTTTTATTGTGAGTGAAATCAAGACTTAACCTGTTATTTTCTTCCCAAAGAAATTTGAGTTGAGTTAGTCATAAGCAATAACAACAGATTAATTCCAAGAATTGTAAATAGGTTTTTGGATTGGTCAAGGTTAGTTGCAAAGTATATATATATATATATATATATATATATATATATATATATATATATGTATTATATATATATATGTATATATATATATATATATATATATATATATATTATATATATATATATATATATATATAATATATATATATATATATTGATATATCTATATATATATATATATATATATATATATATATATATATATCTATATAGTATATATAATATATATATATATATATATATATATATATCATAATATATATAAAGTTTGTGTCAATGAAGTGAAGTTTATCACAACATTTCTACGGTCGATGAACCAAGTCTTTGGAAACACAATTTTACATAAACAAACGCCTAGCATCATCAAGTCAAGTTGATTTTAGCCCGAGGACGCAGTGCGAGCTTGACTGTGGGTTTACCCAAATTCCTATCGGCACCTGATATTGAATCATCTTTCCTATTCGTGCAAATTGGGCGAATGGTCGAAGTGAATCTAATTTACATCCCGCCGGAGATAACGAGGCACTGCTTTCCCCAGATGAAAATTACAACCTATACCCTTTCGCTATCTCGGTGGCCGTGAGAGTTGTGTCAATTGAAACGATGATTTTACTATTATTTATGGAAGCTCTATATAGCCCGTCTAGTATACAGGTTACTGATATCGAGGGATTCTCGTGCACTATTTCAAACGAATGACCTTGGTATTTTTGGACTTTCTGATAGTTCTCGCATTACATATGCGAGTGAGTTTGAATGGAAACTATTAAATTATACGATTTCTTCTAAAGAATTGCATTGGGCATGTATGCAATGGGCTAAGAATGATAATCAAAATCGAAAGTGACAACATTGCAACAATATACGAAAGCTCTCCTACTAATTATTTACTCCCAGATTGCGGAATTCTATGTCTTCCTCTGTATATCTCCTGAATCATGTAACTAACTTTCCAAGAGTCTGACAGGAAATCAGTCTCGAGGAGAAGTACATTAAAGTAATATTCTTGCAGGACAAAGTAGTCTTCATTTGGGCATTCATGCCCTCACGGTTTTATAAAACAAAGTAATGCTTTTTTAAGTGAATATGCAAACGATGATGAAGTCTTCCGAATTTACTTAATTTAATTAACAGTTTTAGGGAAGTCCTTCTTCGATAGTTTTGACTAAATGGGATCTATTCATCTTTCATGTGGCAAAGTCACTTATTTTGAAGAAAGAGCTTCATGATTTTCAAACAGTTCGAGAGAAAGTGAATAAGAGTTGCCAGACTTTCAAAGCATTTCGAGAGAAAGCCAGTAAGAGTTGGCCTAACCTTTAAAGCAGTTCGAAGGAAAGTTAGTAATAATTGACTAACTTTCAAAGCAGTTCGAGAGAAAGTAAGAATTGCCTAACTTTCAAAAAAAAAAAAGGGCCAAAAGGTTTTTTCGAGAGAAAGTAAAAGAATTGCCTAACTTTCAAAGCAGTTCGAGAGAAAGTAAGAGCTGCCTAACTCTCAAAGCAGTTCGAGAGAAAGTAAGAGCTGCCTAACTCTCAAAGCAGTTCGAGAGAAAGTCAGTAAGAATTGCCTAACTTTCAAAGCAGTTTGAGAGAAAGTGAGTAAGAGTTGCCTAACTTTCAAAGCAGTTCGAGGAAAAGTGGTAAGAGTTGCCAAACTTTCAAAGCAGTTTGAGAGAAAGTGAGTAAGAGTTGCCTAACTTTCAAAGCAGTTTGAGAGAAGGTCAGTAAAAGTTGCCTAACTTTCAAAGCAGTTCGTGAGAAAGTGATTAAGAAGTTGGCCCTAACCGTTTCTTTTCAAAGCCAGTTTGGGTTGAGGAAAGGAAAAGGTGGTAAGAGTTTGCCAAAACTATTTCAAAGCAGTTTGAGAGAAAGTGAGTAAGAGTTGCCTAACTCTCAAAACAGTTTGAGAGAAAGTGAGTAAGAGTTGCCTAACTTTCAAAGCAGTTTGAGGAAAAGTGGTAAGAGTTGCCAAACTTTCAACGCAGTTTGAGAGAAAGTGAGTTAGAGCTGCATGACTTTCAAAGCATTTCGAGGGAAAGTGAGGAACAGTTGCTTAACTTTTAAAGCAGTTAAAGAGAAAGTGAGTAAGATTTGCCTAACTTTCAAAGCAGTTATAGAGAAAGTGAGTAAGAGTTGCCTAACTTTCTAAGCAGTTCAAGAGAAAGGAAGTAAGAGTTGCCTATCAAAGCAGTTCAAGAGAAAGTGAGTAAAAGTTGCCTAACTTTCAAAGCAGTTCGAGAGAAAATGATTAAGAGTTGCTTAACTTTGAAATCAGTTCGAGAGTTGCCAAACTTTCAAAGCAGTTTGAGAGGAAGTGAGTAACAGTTTTCTAACTTTGAAAACAGTTCAAAAGTGAGTAAGAGTTGCCTAACTTTCAAAGCATTTCGAGAGAAAGTGAGCAAATTCCAGAACAAATTCCCTCTCGGTGATCCAGAATTACCAGAACTGAGGTTCCACCTTTTCTGTACTCTCGTTCCTCGTTGGACGAGTGGTTATCGTGCTCGCCTACCGATTCGTTTGTCTGAAGTTCGCTTCCCTGCTCTGCCAACGTGGAATCGGAGGAATGTATCTAATTAAACATACCAAATTGCAGCCCTCTAGCCTCAGTAGGTTTTATTTTATTTAAGGTTAAAGTCAGTCATGATCGTGCATCTGGCATCGCTTTAAGTGCAAAAAATACAGGACACTAACGGGTTGTGACTGAACGTTACGTTGGGGCGCGGCTAAGAGTTTCATGGCCAGTAGCTGTGTTTTATATAACATTATACGCTGTGTAGAAAATTCGATTTTCTTCATTGCATTTTTTACTTGTTTTGTTTCTTTTCAGTGAAGTGAACCACAGCCATAACGTGTGTTTTTATTGTTTTTTTTTTTGGCAGTTTCGCCTTTCAAAGCGATCATTCGTTGCCGAGGCAAAAGTTTTTATGACTCGAGTCAATTGTTGGAGGAGGAGAGCTGATTCCACCGACCAAGGATTGAATGTGTCGTGGTTATGTTTCCGCTGATCGAAAAATTGTTTCCCAAGAGAGACTTTTATTGCGCCTCGAATACTCGGAACAAGTGAATTTAGAAGTTTGGAAGAACGAGAATGATAAGAGGGCAATCCGGCCCACGTTATATTTACGCGGCAAAAAGAGAAAATGTCTTGCATGACATTGACATGACAGAAAATATTTTTTTATGAGAGAAAAAAAATGTTTGGAATATGATTTAAGATTATCAGATAATGTGTAGGGTAAGGAAAATGAAAAGAGATTTAACAGTAAAACTAAAGATACAATATTTTAATTATGAAGAGTTTGGGTTTTGCAAGAAGCAAAATATCTGTAAATAAAAAAAATATACAAACTAGAAGGAACCCCATTTCACAGATTTGGTTTGGTGTCATTTTTCCCGACTGGCAAAGTGACCTTCTTTTTCAAGAGAATTAAAATAATTTCTTTGTCTTTCTTGAGCAGATGACATTAATAGTTAGATTTTTATATTTTCAAAAGCCAAAAGAACGACTGTGGGTGGTGAGGATTTTTTTTTTTTTTTTTAAGGGAAAAGCATAAGCATTCTGAGAGGTTGGATTGAACAAATTATAATTAGTTACGTATGTTTGCCTATTTTCATGTGTTGATTCATAATCATTTTTTTTTCGTAATCAGAGTGTATATTTCATTTATTTTTGTTTTATCTATGTCCAAGATATGACTCGGAAGGCACATTTTTTTTGTTACTAATCGTCCTTTTTCAGAAAGCATTCTTGCCTTAGGAAAGATAAAATTAGTTCTCGAATCTATCACTTTCCATATTAAAGATCAGATTCTCTCTCTCTCTCTCTCTCTCTCTCTCTCTCTCTCTCTCTCTCTCTCTCCTTCGGGCAGTCACTACTGTAGGAAGCCCAGCATCCTCTCGCCTTCATTGGAATGATTAAACTTTTTTTTAAGCCTTTTACCAATCAAGTCTCTTCAATTAAGAATCTCGTGAGAGAGTGGGCTAATCCTTTTTTTGTTATATGTTATCTCGTCCCGAGGAGGACTTTTTTTTTTTTAAGCCTTTTTGAGTTTTAAGCGTCTGAAGGAGTCAGAAGTTCCTGAAAAAGCCTTTGAAAAGGGGCAGGCAAGAGGGGCCCGAGAGACTTGAATCACAATGGGGAGGATGTTGAGGCTGTTCAGATGGCGGGAATGAGAAAAAAGGGTCTTTTTGGAATGGTAATTAGTCTCTCTCTCTCTCTCTCTCTCTCTCTCTCTCTCTCTCTCTCTCACACACACACACACACACACACACACACATACCATACACGATGTAGGCATTTCGTCATTTGCTTCAAAACAGTAATGGAATCGTATGCTTTAACGACTCTATTAACGGCCATATTCTGTCAAGACTAGACTCGTCTGTCTTCAGTAAATCTGGGAAAACTTGGATGAGATAAAATTGTCGAGAACGAAACATTATTTTATCCGATTTAGCTTACGAGAACGAAACATTATTTTATCCGATTTAGCTTACGCCATTTCCCTAGAAGATCAGAACGTCAGGCAGTGGATGATTTCGCAAGAAATGAATTGAAAGGAAGTTCATCCCTTATGATTGCAGATAAATCCTCTTCCCGGAGTTTTTAAAAATTTGTAAAAGGATTTAGAAGGAAAACTTCTCGTGCAGTTATGATTGCCTTATTAAGTCCATTACTCTGGTTGAAACGGTTGTGAGATTAACATTATATATATATATATATATATATATATATATATAATATATATATTATATATATATATATATATATATATATAGTATATATATAAATATGCATGTATGTCTAACATTTGTGTGATATTTTATGTTTGTATGTATGTATAAAGTCTAACTTCTCTCGCTGGAATAAAATGTGATGTAAATTATAAATAGAGGTTATGGCGACAAGTAAATAAAACAACGGAATGCACTATCTTTCGACATTTTCAAGCTTAAAAATGCCTCAGAGTGGAAAACGCAAGGGGGCTTTGCACTTCGTAGTTTCAATTGCTTTGTAGACATATTCCTTGTTCATATATATTATATATATATACCATATGTGTGTATGTGTGTATGTGTGCATATACAAATACTTACCGTTTAGTATCGAATTCAATATGCCTTTAGAAAGACTTCAACGAAAATGGAATACAATTAGGCCTATGCACGATTAGATTCGTACCGATAGACAGCGACTAGGACCATGCAGGTATGTGATAAAAAAGAATATATAATAATATAATATATATATATATATATATATATATATATATATATATATATATATATATATATATGTGTGTGTGTATCTCTGTCTGTCTATCTGGATATCCAAGCAAGAATAAAAATTTTCATTGCGGTGGTAATAGAATCTTTTTATATGCCTAAGCGCTTCTTCGGTCTAGGTCGTGAAAACGCTGAGCTAAATGCTTTGTCGTTTGTAGGCAAACCGCGGAGTTGAAGGGAGAAGAGGAAATGTCCGTAAGAAATGTTGGTAATAAAAGTTGTAATAGAGTTCGAGCAATCGTCATTGCAGCGTCAGCTTAAAGAAACTTCTTTTGCGGGGAGATTGAAGAAAAAATATAAAAAAGATTGCCTTTCTCCGAGGACATTTTTGGATGGCCGGAGAAATGTCAGCCTGTGTGGCTGGAGGTGAATGTATTGCCCCGAAGTTAACCGCTGCTGCCTCCTGCTCTTATGATACGACTCTGGATGTGTCTCTTTTCATTTGTAATTCTCAGGTTTAGAATTTTTTCCTTTTTATTCCGGAGTTTTGCTTCTGAATCGGTGATCTTCATCGGTTCATGGTGCACTTCAAGACTTGCGAACTAAGACCAGTCATTTTCTGTTTAGTTAGGGGTCAGATATATATATATATATATATAATATATATATATATATTATATATATATAATTTTGTGTGTGTGTGTGTGTGTGTGTGTGTGTGTGTGTGGTAGAAATTAGGAGGTGATGCATCTTGCAACTTCATTTCCAGCCAACGTTTCAGGGACTAAAATACAAAAGTAACAGCAATTGAAATAAGTAGCTGCATAAGACTAAGTAAAAAAAATTTACGTGAAAGTACAGATATTGAATCGTAACATAAAAGTTAAAAACCAACCTATATATATAATGTATATATATAAATATATATATGTATATGTGTGTGTGGGGTAGTATATATTATATAGTAGTATATATATATATATATATATATATATATATATATACATATATATATATATATGTATATATATATATATATATATATATATATATATATATATATATATATATATAAGCTAAGGGGTCGGTTGCCTGGATGCACCTTCTCCAACTACTGAACTACTGCTATCAGAGGCATCTTCCTCTGCTAAACCCTTCTCCTTCAAATCCTCACTTTATCATGTCATGTAATCCTTCCTGCCTTTCCATATGGAATTTTCTTTCTTTCGTCTTACAATCTGGTTTTCTGAGGATTAACATTTCGCAGTCAGAGATACCTGAGGCCCGATCAGTAGAATGGGCAGGATATATCATCAGAAGGTATGATAACTTAATGTGCCTTTTCGGATACCACAAGGCTAAAGTGGTCGAGAGGGAGAGCCTCTACAAGGAAGGGAGAAGTTTCGCGACTTCGTCAGGTTCATACTCGTCCCTTTTGCATGGTAGAAGTACTTGATGATATCGAGGACTTTTTAATACGATTTAGTGGTTAGTGTCGTGGAATGCCACTCAGAAACGCGGGTTTGCGTTTCCCCGAGGGGCGATGAAAAATCACTGGCTCTCTGTATCATGATCAGTTACTGCTGCAGTATGGGGTCTGCAGTGGGAGGCTGAAACCGACATTCTCTGGAAGCTTGAATTTCAAGTCACTGGCTCCTGTGTGCTTGTTTCGTGTGAATAGGTTTCGTCTACTGAAATAATAATAATAGTTCGCAAGGCATTTTGTGTTTTAATTGTTTATTCCTGCCTCTGTATGTATTTGGAAGTTATGATCCTTCTGTTTAAAGTGGGTAAACGGTCTTTTGTTGGGCAAACAATAGTGAGTTTGTAGTGTGGCAATATTTAGCGTTGAAATAGAAGAGGACGCAGCGCAGTTTCTGATAGATTACGACAGAGATGAAAACAATTACAGATTGTTGGGTATTGTGTCGTGGCTGTTATTTTGCGAAGACCAGAAAAAGATACCGTTGCTTGTTTTCCGCGAATGAAATTGACTGATTAAAGCATTTGCCTCTGGGTCGTACTTTTAAGATTGATCGCCCGATTAACTGATAGAATCAACTGTGTAGCGTCGCCTTCTAAGATCTTGGCTTGAACTGTCACTGGATTTAATTAAGCACGGCATTTGGATACCTTGGCGCACTGCGAGGTGAAATAAGAGCGGAGAGACAGGAGAATGGCTTTCTCAAACTTCAGAGGCGGTCGGGTACTGCCGGACAATCGGAGGGAATAAGATTACAGCCAATAATGACCAAACAAAGGAAAGAGACTCCGCCATACCTATAGTCGGACGATGGATCTCTGCAGTTTGCAATTCTGGTTTGATTCAGAAGGTTGTAAGTTTCTTTCGGTTTGGTCAAAGAAAACCAGTCTCTTTTTCCATCTTTCAAAAATTAAGTGTATCTTAGTTTAACCAGACCGCTGAGCTGATTAACAGCCTTCCTAGGACTGGCACGAAGGATTATATATATATTGTTTTTACGTGGCTAGAAACCAATTGTTTGCTTAGCAACGGGACCTACAGCTCATTGTGGGATCCGAACCATTTTATATCGAGAAATGAATATCTAGTCACCAGAAATCAATTCCTCCGATTCCGCGCTGGCGGCCGCGGGAAGCGAACATGGGCTACCAAATTGGTAGACGAATACGCAACCCACTCGTCCAGTGTGGAACTAGTGAAACAAACTAACAAGCACTTTTGGTTATTGTATGATTCAGAATGACGATGAAAGAAATGATCATTCGTGATTTTATGGTTTTCTATTTCACATTCTTGTTTCGTTTTCCCCTATTAATGGTGACAAATTTGCAAAAATGGCAAAAAGAAATTGCTTCCTGGTAACCATCAGCTATTTTTGATGCAGAAGATCCCGAGAAATGTCGTGTTGGATTTTATGTTTCCACATTATTTGGTTTTAGACCTGTGTTAATGAGCCTCCTTTGAACATGCAAAACATTGAAGTTTTGTTAATGAGTTTGACTGTGGCAGCATAGGAATATTCAATTTATTTTTATCTTCGTATCGTATTTATTGAAAGTAATTCAATAAATATATTTATCTGGCGGTATTTCTCTCTGTTTCTGCCTCATTCACTACGTACATACATACATATATACATACTTACATATATATTCTATATATATTATATATATTATATTATATATGTGTGTGTGTGTGCATTAAGCCACAAATGTCCTTTAATATCCAATTCCCCAAACCTTGGAATTATTATATTTCCTTATACGTTAACCGAAGAGGAATTTTTTAGTTGGTAATAATTTCTTCCTCTCGTGGATTCGAACCAGCGCACAGAGGAGAAATCAGGACTCAGGACATCACTGACGCCTTCGGTTGACATATATATGATATATATATATATATATATATATATATATATATATATATATATATAGATATATATGATATATATGAATATTATCACATCACCGCGATTCATATAAATCATTCGAGCTTACAAATGTCCTTTAATATCTAATTCGCTCACTTGTTAGCCGAATCGCTAACGTCATGTGGTCCTGATTTCGTTCCTGTCTGTTGGACGGTGGTTCGATCCCCATGGGGGACAACAAAATTATTATCAACTTAAAAATACCCCCTTCGCTACAGATATGAAAATATATCAATTCCGAGGTAAAGCGAATTAGATATTAAAGGACATTTGTAGCTCAAATTATATTATATATATTAATTATATATATATATATATATATATACTATATTATACTTATTATATATATATATATATATATATATACGTAATGTGTGTGTATACAATTAACGAAAAAACCCCCAAAAAAAAGGCGATGTTATAAGACTATCTGAATTTTAATGGGTGTCACTAGACCTCGTCCTGTCACTTGGAAAATTCGATTAAAATTTCCAGTAATATTCTTGACGAAGAGTAATTTTTTCACCAACACCATCATCTAATCAGGCTTTACAGTTAGGCTTCCCATTCCGTCGGACTTTGCATGAAAAGTTTGTTTTACTTTCTATTTTTTATTTTATGTATTATTTATTTATTTATTTTTTATTAAAAATGTTTTTTGCAGTGATATTCCAAGACAAGCAAATGAATGACAGTTGTGGACGTTAAATTGATTTAAGCTTTCATATGAATTTGTGATTGTGTCACAATTTCCATCTTGAATAGTATTCAACTTTCTCTTTCCTTTTTTTCTTTTAGTATTCTTTTTACGTCATCCTCTTGGTCTCAATAACGTTCAGGGTCAGAAAAGACTGGTGTGCTTTATTGTTTACTATCGACCAAAAACTTTCCTTTATACAAAGCTTATCTGGGACACCTACGCGTTTTTTTATGACAGGTTTTAGGAGCATTTTATACTCTTATCAAAGAACACGCAGGCAGTTTAAGAAACAATTGGTTGCATACTACTGGATCCTTGATCCTTTTCGAGGAATCCGTCCAGTGATTTTCCAGGAAACGGCATAAAAACGATATGACGGGGAAGATAATATCTACTGTAGGCGTTTGTTGTTTTCTGGCATTAGGCCTAAGGTTCTCCTCCAAAGAATATATACTGTTCTTGTCTTGTTATGCAAGTTGTATTTGGTCCAGATAATGTTTTGAAAGTACTGTAATTCGGAAAAGTTTGATTTTCCGTTACCTGCGTTGTTATATATAACAAGAAATTCACTGAATTGGTTTAATTACCCATATGGGCTTATTTTTTCACAAGGTGTATTTGTTGTTCGGTTAGAGTCGATTCAGTGTGCATTCTGTGGAAAGAATGAAGAGACGAAACTTATGTAAGTCTTTCTGTTGAAATTGTTGTCTCGGAAATTGTTCTAAACAGACACCTTTACTTTGTAAGTAACAGTTGACGACACATTTATTTTTCCCGATACAACGAAAGCCGTTCTTTCCCAGTTCTCAGTAAAACAGCTTACGCAGTAAAATAGCTTACGTTGGGTTTGCCTACTTTCTCTCGGTACCTTTTCTGGTGACACGGAAACCAGGTCCAGGACTCCTACTCGTACATTTGGGGAGCAAGGATAGTTTAGACTAGTTTGTTCCTGTCGTCGTGAAACAATAGTTCTCGAAGTTAGTCGTTGAATAGAACCCAAGAGCAAAGTCAGCAGCTGGACGCGAGATTTGCGATGCTTGAGACCAACTTACCGAAGTGAAGTAAGAAATATTTGTGAAATGGATACTCTGAGACTTTTTGTAAGATGACTTTCATTAACTTGGGATGTGTATGATGATAAGGTGTTAAGATACTTTGGAATTTATATTGTCAACTCTTGGATACTTTGTGATATGTTTACCATTAATGTTTATCATGAGGATCATGGTCACTTTTTTGTAAGATATTCTGGAATATATTTTTTATTAATATTCAGAGCTTTTTTGGCATTTATCATCAAAATATTATTATATACTTTTGGATTTACTTATTATTAAGATATATTAAGATAATTTTTTTTATTGTGAAGATAACAAGCTAATCAGATAACTTTCCTTCTTTACGGTAGACAATGGAAGTTCCTTTTATAAGGAAGCGAGGCATAATAAATAATGAGTGTAGATAATGGGGACTCTCTGTTCATAAGTAACAGTAAACACTGCTGTACTTTATTTTAAGTTGTTGTATTGGTAGTGTATGGAAATAGAATCAATCAGCCAAATTCCGGAATGATGTTATCGGTGCCCCTTGATAACAGCTTTACGGTCTTCTTCATTACTGAATCGATAATTGGGCTTCATTACGGCGTGGTAATGAGCTCCACGTTGTTAAGGGTTTATGATAGGTGTTAATTATGGGATATCGAGCGGTACTTGCCTACTAATAGTTTATAATCTGTACTTCCATCAAGGACTAAGGAGGTATGTCAGTTTTGGAAATAATTGAGACTTCTTAACCAAAAGTTTATCATGGCTTTTCTTTACTAAGGGAGCAACACATGGTTAATCATAACGTCTTTATAGTTTTTGGCTTTGAATTTTATTTTTCCCAACTCGAGACTTCAGTCAAACTTCTGTATAATAAGGTTGGTTATCAGGCGGTCTCTATCAAGTTTGGAAGTTTATCAACAGTTGTTTATCGCAGCATCTGAGCACTTCTTTGTTCTCTCTGTTTCGTAAAAGCGAAGAAAACTACCTTTATCTTTAGTAAAATAAAAAACGAATGAGCTCAACATTATGATCGTCAAGTATAAAGTCAGTAGCAGTAATTGTTAAATAAATCTTGCCGTCTTACCCAAGATTTTTCTCTTTTTTATTGTTCTGTCGCTCATTTTAGTCGTATCACGTCTATTCCCAATTTACATATCACTATATAACACATGTAATTGTCTCTCTGGTCAGTTTTGACTAACACTGTTCACAAGACCACCCACACCCTCTGGAATAATTCCCTGAAATACTTTGACTCATTCCCAAAACTCATTCCTGTAAGTTGAAGTCTCTACATCCCTGATCCTTAGTCCACCTCCACTTTTTATTTATTTATTTTTTTTTTACGAAAACTGGGAAATTTCGTCTCTTGAAGATTCCCCTGAGAAATTGGGATCCTTGTCATAATTCCAATCCAAGGAAATTCGGGAGTTGTCTTTTAATGATTTCCACTTAGAGGAGATTGGGGGCCGGTCTTAAAAATTTCCCCCGTTATGGGAACTGGGAATTACGTCTTGACGATTTCTATTGTAATGATTTAGGAAATATTTGACTTCCACCGTTTGCAACACGAGAAACATTTTAATTTCGACCTTTTCTTAGCTCAGTGATAAAGAAATATCACGAATGTTTCATCTGGGAGATAAATTACTTTCTCAAGTAACCTTAATCTTAGTTGTTTTTTCAAGTTGAATTATACGTTGGGTGAGGAACTTATAGCAGAAGTGAACTCAGGTTGGCTTACACATAATAAGATATACAGGAATGTATTGCTCCCAGCGCTTGGCCGTTGGTCTAAATCGCATGTTCTGTCTATCTATCTGTCTATCTATCTATCTATAATAATAGCATTAATTCCTTTCGTATTCTTGATAATAGATGAAGGATTATTCAATAGTGACTATTGTCGAAAGCATATTACTGCGCCCTTTCAGATGTCATCCTAAGGCAAACGGTAGAAAAATCTTTTAATTTTGCGGTGCAAAAGGTAGAAAAATCTTTTAATTTTGCGGTGCAAAAGGTAGAAAAATATTATAACTGTACGGTGCGTAAGGTAGAAAAATCTTTTAATTGTACGGTGCATTGGTGTCTTGAAATGTGCACTGTTCGTATTGCTTGGCCTCCATTGCATATTCATTTCCTTGTTAATCAGGAATGCCGCTGTAAACGGCTTTGCCAAAAGACGTAGTATGAGTTCCATTCACATTCTTGAAAATAATAATAGTCGACCAAAGATTACATCTGAGGACCTTAGGGGAATCGCGTTTTCAACAGTATTTTGAAGTTTGATATTGTTCATAAGTGGGCTATGGCGTACTCCTTTTTAAATTTTTTGTCTTTTTTTTTATTTATTTCATGCTAGGGACAAGCAAGGATCCTTTTCTTTTAGATATGTATTTTACCAGTGTGAACGTTAACTATTAAGTAAATAAAAAATACTCTATACTGTTTACGAGTAGGTCAGTATTCCAAGGAATAAAATAGACCTTTGAAATTAGCATAGTTTCAATCAGTGTGTTTGTTTGTGTGTGGAGTAATTGGTCTTGTATCAAACGAAATTAGCGTTTTCTGTTAAGTGAAGTGAGTACGAAAATGATTGCTCTCGTCCCGTAAATTGGATCTGCAAAGTGACGTCAAGTCTCAACGTGTATTTGCAGTGTGAATTTTGAAGTCACTCTTTTGAGTTGAAATAGGTTTTTGCTCTTATATTGAAACGCGTTAATCATTATTCTTTACTTTGATCAAAAGACCAAAAACAACTTTTGTACGACTGGATTTTTAATGAAGTACTATTTTTCCTTTTTACTTCTAAATGATAAAATTTAAAATATATTTGGGTCAGTCTGTATTGGTCACAGAAAAGAAAAAAAAAAAAAAAAAAAAAAAAAAAAAAAAAGAGGTGGGGTTGGGAATCCCTGGCTCTGTTGGATAAGAATCCTTTACATGGAATACATTCATTAATGACGAAATGTTGCTGATAATATAAACCGAGTGTATTTAATTATGATGAAGCAACTTACGGTGCGTGATGCGTACAAAGGGAATGATGCGTTCATATCGAACTTGTTGATGGTATACATCAAATACTGAATACCTCCAAATTCTTCAAGTGTGCTCCAAAACTCACATGTACAGAATTCTTTTTGCCAATTTCATATTCGAATTCATCAAGTTTGCTCTAAAACTTACATGTACAGAATTTTTTTTGTTTTTTTTTTCAATGTCATATTCGAATTCATCAAGTGTACTCCAAAACTTACATGTACAGAATTTTTTTTTTGCCAATTTCATATTCAAATTCTTCAAGTTTGCTCTAAAACTCATATTTACAGTATTTTTTTTTAGCCAATATCATCAATATGGAACCTTTTACATCGACGAAATCGAGAGAGAGAGAGAGAGAGAGAGAGAGAGAGAGAGAGAGAGAGAGAGACCTTTCGGTTGAAATCGGCTGCAAACTGAGTGTTTGACGTACGTATGGGCTCGAGATCTAAAGAATCACGATGTCGAGTATATATCTGCCGAGTTAGCAGAGAAATGACTTGGAGATCCATTATTGATGAGGGGACCAAAGTTAGAACACTGGTGAATTTTTGATGAATCGAGGAAAATGTTGGCTACTCTTAAAAAGATTCTCTCTCTCTCTCTCTCTCTCTCTCTCTCTCTCTCTCTCTCTCTCTCTCTCTCTCTCTCGCTTATTCGTGTGTATATTATTTGTTCAAAGTGTAAACGTTGAAAGTAAGGTTACTCGACTTTCAAACCTGAGTTCCATTTCATGGTACGCTGCCCCGCAATCTGTTGAGGGCCAGTGTGCAGGTCACTGACTTCACCAAATCTTGTTTTGACTTTAGATAAGACTCAAGTATCTCTTCAATATCTTACGCCTCATCATCACTTCCACTTTTTGTATATTTTGCAGGTTTATTAGTAGTGTTTTTCCTTGACTTAGACATTGTTAAAAGCCAGGCATAATAGTGAGGCTGTTATAGTAACAGTACTGAAACGGTTTATATCCAAGTTCAGTTTTTTAACAAATTTATCCCCACGCAGTTTACTAGAAATTTAGTACGATTGTTTAGGTAATTTATGATGCCTTCCCTCGTTCATTTCAGTTATACATGATATTTATTAGTCAGTTGGCATAGTTGATTGTTGATTTATTTTTATTTACTCATCTGCAAAAATTCTTGTATTTGTGACAGCCTCTGTGAGGAGTAATCTTGCAGGACAAATTATGAATGTGATAAAAATCAATCGCAGTAAGTCGGCAGATGTACTGATGACTTGGAAGACCCATAACTGCTAAGATGAGGACTGTGAGAAAGGAGGCTGGAAAGGAGTGGAGATTTGTGGAAGATAAAGCAGAGGAAAGACATGCGTGGTGGACTTTATCAGAGGCCTTTTGCGTCACACGGTGTTGGAGACGATGCTGCTGATGACGACTGTCTGTCTTCCTTAACGTTTCATTGATCTGTATACCCAAGATCCATTTTTTATCTGAGAATTTTGTTTGGCACTTAGAGCAAATGTGGCAGGTTCATCTCGCACATCTAAGTCACCGAAGCATTAAAATGACTTCTTAAGCTTAATGATATAATATCGATGTGCCCATTGATGTTTTTAAAGACCGAGCCATTTATTCTGCTCGTGCTGCCTCCAACCTACTGTACTTGACTTGTAAACCCTTCAACTACCTTCCTTCGCCCTCATCAAACGACTCACATTGGGTAACCCTGGCAGACCAGTATGGTTTCCTCTAAGAAGATTTAGTAGTTTATGCTAGTTACCTTTTATCGGCTAGAACAATTTTGGATAGTTTCAGAGGACCACTCGAGTGGTTAAGAGGAGCACCCGTTAGCCTCTATTGAATCCTAGACCCAAGGTCCTTTAAATATATGCTATAAGTGGCTTACAAAGACAGCTTAAAGTATGCTGTACAGCTACTTTCAAAGTCATGTGCTAAGGCACTGTAGTTTTTAGGAGAAAGGGGCTTACTAAAGAGCAACAATTGGAAGGAAACTGCTGATTTTATAGCTACAGTGAATGAATGGTTCGATGTCATGAATTCCTCTATGATGTTCGGTGACATAAAAGCCCGCAATGCATTTGGGATAAATTTGGATGGCCAGAAGAGTGCTCTACAAAACATGGTTGAAGCTATGCTGGGAATGAGGGTAAAAAACCCAAAATTTAA